>NW_003853732.1:0-3344 GCF_000181295.1 Otolemur garnettii
CAGGAGCCTCTGACCAGGGTTGCTACCAGTCGGCCATCTTCCCAGAATCCCCTAACTGCAAAATCTTAAGAGGAAAATATATGTCACCAGAAAAGAACAAAGTAAAGAAGCATTTATGATTGTCCAGGGCCATGTAGGGTTTTAGTGAATGCAGCTGAAACTCATAGAAAGCGTCTTTGGTTAAAAGAAAGATAGGGGAAGAATACAAAAGACAGAGAGACTTTTCTTAAGTCCTGGACACAGTTGGCTTAATTAGAGTGTCCAGGTCTTCATAGATCTGGGCAACTCCATTTCGAGGCATAATGTCAGCTTATGCTGACTGTGGGGAAGAAACATCTTAAAGGAAGAGAGGCCGACAAGGGTGCGCACTGGTGTGCTGCATCGGTGGGGGTGAAGAAATGAAGGGACAGTGCAGTGTGGACAGCAAAGATGAAGTGGAGCTTGTTGGCCCCTCTTCCCACTGAGAGCGATCTCTACCCATTCTTCTTTTCTGAATGGCTGAAGGGAGGGTGTCTCTTTGGTTTGCTCAAAGTTTAATCTCTGAAAAGTTCCAACCTGCTGGGACTGGTATTATGTCCTGGAATTTGGCCAATTCAGGTCAGAGGCTCTCCTACTGACATTGGATGGGGCATAAAAGGGAGAGAGATTTTCCTCTTAAGATTTTTCAGTCTAGAGAGGAGCTGTGAGCTTTCCCTCCCTTGGAGACCTGATATTCCCCTATTTTCCTGTTAACTTGCTGTTCAAGTTGATTCTATGATCAGTTCTTGGATCCTGCTGTGTTTTGTGTGTGTGTGTGTGTGTGTGTGGTTGAGTCTTTGAGGTTCTCTAAGTGTAAGATCATATCGTCAGCGAAGAGGGAGAGTTTTACTTCCTCTGCCCCCATTTCAATGCCCTTTATTTCCTTGTCTTGCCTAATTGTATTGGCTAGAACTTCCAGCACTATGTTGAATAGTAATAGCAACAGAAGACAACCTTGTCTGGTTCTAGTTCTAAGAGGAAAAGCTTTCAGTTTTAGTCCATTCAGTAAAATATTAGCTGTAGGTTTGTCATAGATAGCTTTGATCAGTTTAAGAAATGTGCCACCTATGCCTATATGCTTCAGTGTTCTAATTAGAAAAGGATGCTGGATTTTATCAAATGCTTTTTCTGCATCTATTGAGGGTATCATATGGTCTTTGTTTTTGCTTCTGTTGATTCAGTGAATAACGTTTATGGACTTGTGTATGTTAAACCAGCCTTCATCCCTGGGATGAAAGCTACTTGATCGCAATGTATGAGTCTTTTTTTTTTAAATTAAATCATAGTTGTGTACATTAATACTATCATGGGGTACAGTGTGTTGTTTCCATATACAATTTGAAATACTTTTACCCAATTGGCCAACATAGCCTTCATGTCATTCTCATAGTCGTTGTGTCAAGACATTTATATTCCACATATAGAAAGATTAGCATGTACCCTTATAGGATAAATCACAGGCATGATCCTAGCAATCACCCTCCCTCTACCTTTCCCCCTCCCTCTCTCCTTTCCCCATATTCATGGGCTAAAATTGGATTATAGCTTTCCTATGATAGCTAAAAATTAGTTTCATAATAGGGTTGAGTACATTGGATATTTTTGCTTCCATTCTTGAGATACTTTGCTAAGAAGAATATTTTCCAGCTCCATCCATGTAAACATGAAGGAGGTAAAGTCTCCATATTTCTTTATTGCTGCATAGTATTCCATGGTGTACATATACCACAATTTATTGATCCATTCATGGGTTGATGGGCACTTGGGCTTCTACCATGACCTAGCAATTATGAATTGGGCTGCAATGAACATTCTGATACAAATATCTGTATTGTAGTGTGATTTTTGGTCTTCTCGATATATACTCAGCAGAGGAATTCTAGGATCAAATGGCACATCTATTTTTAGTTCTCTAAGTGTTCTCCAGATGACTTTCCAAAAGGGATATATTAGTTTGCAATCCCACCAGCAGGGTAGAAGTGTTCCCTTTACTCCACAACCCCGCCAGTATCTGTGATTTTGTGATTTTGTGATATGGGCTAATCTTACTGGTGTTAGAAGATATCTCAAAGTAGTTTTGATTTGCATTTCTCTGATGACTAAGGGTGGTGAGCATTTTTTCACATATCTGTAGGCCATGCATCTGTCTTCTTCAATGAAATTTCTCTTCAAGTCCCTTGCCCACCCTGAGATGGGATCACTTGTTCTCTTCTTGCTAATACATTTGAGTCATCTGTGGATTCTGGTTATTAAACCTTTGTTGGATACATAACCAGCAAATATCTTTTCCCATTCTGAGGGTTGTCTACTTGATTTTCTTACTGTGTCCTTGGCTGTGCAGAAGCTTTTTAATTTGAGGAGATCCCAGTAGTATATTTTTGATGTTGCTTCAATTGCCCGGGGGGTCCTTCTCATAAAATATTTGCCCAATTTCTTCAAGAGTTTTCCCTACACTTTCTTCTAGTGTTTTTATAGTTTCATGTCTTAAATTTAAATCTTTAATCCAGTGAGAGTCTATCTTAGTTAGTGGTGACAGGTATGGGTCCAGTTTCAGTCTTTTGCAGGCCGCCAGCCATTTCAACCAGCACCATTTGTTAAATAAGGAATCTTTTCCCCACTCAATGTTTTTAATTGGCTTGTCAAAGATCATATAGCAGTAAGTAGCTGGGTTCATCTCTTGGTTCTCTATTCTATTCCATGCGTCTACCTGTTTTTGTGCCAGTACCATGCGGTTTTGATCACTATCAATTTACAGTATAATCTGAGGTTCAGTAGCATGATTCTTCCTGCTTTGTTTTTATTTCTGAGTAATTTCTTGGCTATTCAAGGTTTTTTCTGATTCCACATAAAATGAAGTATTTTATTTTTTAATTTATTTTTTATTTAAAATTTTTTTTTAATTTGCCCACACCCCCTCCCACTTCTCTTTCTGGTCTCCCCTTCCCCCAATACCCCACAGTGTCATTAATTGTCATTAATTGTCTTCATATCAAAGTTGAATACATAAGATTCTTTCTTCTCCATTTCTGTGATGCCTAAGAATAATGTGTTCCACCTCCATCCAGGTTAGTACAAATGCTGTAAAATATCCATTATTTTTTGATGACTGAATAATATTCCATGGTATACATATACCACAGCTTACCAATCCATTACTGGGTTGAAGGACATTTAGGCTGTTTCCACATATTAGCAATTGTAAATTGGGCTGCAATAAACAGCCTAGTACAAGTGTCTTTATAACAAAAGGGTTTTATTTTTCCTTCTGGATAGATGCCTAGTAATGGGATTGCAGGATCAAATGGGAGGTCTAGGTTGAGTTCTTT
>NW_003853732.1:3663-5255 GCF_000181295.1 Otolemur garnettii
AGAAGATTCTGTTCATGTCCCTTCTCCACTGATGTATGGTATTGGTTTTTTTCTTGTAGATTAATTGAAGTTCTGCATAGATCCTAGTTATTAGACTTTTGTCTGATTCAAAATATGCAAATATCCTTTCCCATTGAGTAGGTTGTCTATTTGCTTTGGTTGTTGTCTCCTTGACTGTACAGAAACTTTTCAGTTTCATTAAATCCCATTTGTTTATTATTGGTGTTGTTGCTAGTGCCATGGCAGTCTTCCTCATAAAGTCTTTCCCCAGGCCAATATCTTTCAGTGTTTTTCCTGTTCTTTCTTTGGGAATTTCTATCATTTCATGCCTTAAATTTGAGTCCTTTATCCATCTTGAATCAATTTTTGAGTGGAGAAAGGTGCGGGTCCAATTTCAGTCTTTTACATGGGGATATCCAGTTCTCCCAGCACCATGTATTAAAGGGGAAGTCTTCCCCCCACCAGTGGATGCTGGTTTTTTTTGGTTTATCAAAGATTAGGTGGCTGCAAGTTGTTGGTTTCATTTCCAGGTTTTCTATTCTATTCCAAATATCTGTCTCTATTTTTGTACCAGTACCATGCTGTCTTGATCACTATGGCCTTGTAGTATAGCCTAAAATCTGATATAGTGATACCCTTGGCTTTGTTTTTGTTACTAAGAACTACCTTAGCTATATGGGTTTTTTTTCTGGTTCCATACAAAACACGGAATCATTTTTTCCATGACTGGAAAGCAGGATGTTGGTATTTTAATAGGGATGGCATTGAATCGGTAAATTGGTCTGGGAAGTATAGACAATGTTGATTCTTTTAATAATATTGATTCTTCCTAGCCATGAGCCTGGTATGTTCTTCCATTTGTTGATGTCATCCGCTATTTCCTTTCTTAGGGTTTCATAATTTTCTTTATAGAGGTCCTTCACCTCTTTTGTTAGGTATATTCCTAAGTATTTCATTTTTTTTAGGGCTATGGTGAAGAGAGTTGTGTCCTTAATTAATCTCTCATCTTTGCTATTGTTGGCGTATACAAAAACAATGGACTTGCAGACATTGATTTTATATCCTGAGACATTACTGTATTTTTTGATGATGTTCAAGAGTCTTGTGGTTGAGTCTTTGTGGTTCTCCAGGCATAAGATCATATCATCAGCAAAAAGGGAGAGTTTGACCTCTTCTGCTCCCATTTGGATGCCTTTTATTTTCTTGTCGTATCTAATTATATTGGCTAAAACTTCCAGCACAATGTTGAATAGTAATGGTGACAGAGAACAACGTTCTCTGGTTCCAGTTCTGGTTCCAGTCTGGTTCCAGTTCTAAGAGGAAAAGATTTCAGATTTACTCCATTCAGTAAAATACTAGCTGTGGGTTTGTCATAGACAGCTTCGATCAGTTTAAGAAATGTACCACCTATGCCTATATTCTTCAGTGTTCTAATTGAAAAAGGATGCTAGATTTTATTGAGTACTTTTTCTGCATCTATTGAAAGGATAATGTAGTCTTTGGTTTTGCTTCTGTTGATACGGTGAATAACATTTATGGACTTGTGTATATTAAACCAGCCTTGCATCCCTGGGATGAAACCTACTTGATCA
>NW_003853733.1:0-5253 GCF_000181295.1 Otolemur garnettii
GAGGAATGCAATGTTCTTCCCACTGCTTGGTGTCCTCCTGGAAAGGACAGTAGCAGTGGCCCCTAGAGACCCTCTGCCTGGAGGGAGCGTCTAGCGGCTCCTGCCTGGTCATAGCCAGAAAAGCCAGACCAGCCAGGTGAACACCAGCCGGCTTTAATGGGACGTTTATGAACACGACATACTATTAATAAACAACAGTTACAGGAAAGCAAGTACTCCAGGAGGAACAGGTTACATGGGGCCCCTTTTCCTAACACCCTCCGTGAGCAAGCCCTGTTTGAGATTAAAACATCCCTGCTGTCAACACGAAGGTTTAAAGAGGCCTGGCTTTCTGGGATATAAGCAGTGATTCTAACGCCTGCTGGTAACTGAAGGCCCCATAACTCAAAGGGTGCTTCGACAGGTCCAAATGCATCTAATCCTCTCACAAGAGGCCTAGGAGGCAAGTCTTTGTCCTTATCTCATTTATAGACGAGGAAACAGGTGCAGTGGCCGGCACAAGGTCACACAACTTGTCCCTGAGTCACAGAGCTGGAATTTCGGGTGGGAGTCTGGTGCCCTTCACACTGCCCCATAGCTGCCTCCCCAATCATACCAATGTCATTTGGTCAAAACCCCAATCTAGCCAGAAAATTAGCCCTTAGCTTCTGGAATTCTCTGTGCTGCAAGACATCAGAGCCTGTATCCCTAACAGCCCGCATTCCCTGTGCTGGCTGAACTCCTGGGAGGCAATTTTGTGTCTACGAGCAGCGTGGCAGCCCAGAGGGAGACCAAGGCAGGCAAAACTCAAAAAGTTTACACATTAGCACAGTGTTTCAATAGCAGTGCATTTTCAGGGTGATGTTTTAAGTCAACCCCAAAATTCTGGGCGAAAGTCATGAGCAAAAGAGATCACAGACATTTCAAATATGGCTACAGAGTTATAAACGTCATCACCAACTTGAAGAAGATTAAAGAATCTGGGAACAAATTAGCCTAGTATAGACAGTAACTTACGGAGAAGTCTCAGGGAAGAGTCAGAGAAGCCAGAGACTTTAAATCCTGTAAAGTTTTTTAATCAAGTTATACTATTATTTGAAATTGGCAGAACACCAATGGATTTAGTCCAAGGACATAATTTATGATTTTTTTTTTGATTTTCTTTTTTAAGGGCATTAGGGTTTTAGTTCCTTTTTTCCTTCTTCTTGGTTTTTTTTTTTTTTTTTTTGGCAATATGTTGCTTTCTTTTCTCAAATCTGTTTCCATCCAACATGTATAAAATGGAGCCAGTTTGAGGGAGCCCTGCACCTCCCTTCTCCTCACACCCCTAGAAAAGCTCACTCCTTGCTTGAACTAGCCAGCCCTGCAGCCACAGGCAGCACAGCGCAGTCTTGTGCAAACGCTGCTGGCTCCTCCCACCGTTCAGATCCTTCCTTGTAGAGAAAGAGAGTGGGGTGTGAGGGACCCTCATCGACAAATCACCCCAAGATTAGGAACTTTCCCCTTTCTCCTCTGCTCCCTCTCCTCTGCTCTCCTCTTGGGGACTTTGTCCCCACAGACCTCACAACTCCAGCAGCCTGTAAACTCCTCCAGCCCACCCTACTCCCTCCCCAGCTGATTCTTCTGGCTCTCCTGCTTCCTTCTGGGGGAGCTCCAGAGGCCTCTGGTGCCCTGGGAGCGCACCCGGCCAGCCATGCAACTCCCCTCCCACAGGCCCTGAGAAATCCTGCAGATCAAAGAGCTCAGCAGCAGGGCCCAGTGTCCATCCTCCTCCACAGCCCACGATTAATCAGACCGCCTGACTCACAAGGAGATCAAACCCGGCACCCCGCCAGCTGGTGGTGAACGCTGGCCTTCAAGTTGCCCTCATTAAATTTCCTCTCCCTCTTTCTTTCCCTGCTGACTCCTGTCCCGTGACCATCTATCTCTTGGATCTTTCTCTCCATAGGCTTTTCCTCTCTCTCCCACCGGCTTTTAGATTTCTGTTTCCCTCTATTTCCCTTTTTCTGCCCCTTCTCTCATTTTGCCCATATCTTCTCTTGTTCCATCTTCCATCACTCTCTCTCTTCAAGTCATTTGAAACTCTATGGCCCAACACATGCCCCTCCCGACCCTCCTACTCATCCTCTGAAAGTTCCAAGGAGGAAGCCACCTGGGGTGTCACTGGCAGGCTGCCATGGTGCCAGGGCACCCAGGTATTGGGGAACAGGCTTCCCCAGCCTGGATGCCAAGGACGAGTTCACCAGCACTGAGCTGGAGTCTCACCCAACCCTTTCTGCAAGGGCACAGACCTCTCCAGCACCACCACCCTACACACACACACACACACACACACACACACACCATTTCCAGGCCACTATTCATCCATTGCCTGTGACCAGAAGACTTCTAAAGCCCTCAGCAGGACATCTCAATGCAGCCCTCACTGTTGGACCAGCTGCCCCTTCCTCACCTACATGCAGTAGACCAGCCCCACCGGAAAAACCAGTTTCATGCAGGGGTGCCCAACCTTTATTTTTCTTGCATGGGAAGAAGGATTGTCTTGGGCCACACATTAAATACACAAACACTAACTAATGAAAGCTGATGAGATAAAGAAAAAATCCGTACATAATTTTCATGATATCTGACACCACAGATAAGCAAAACAGGCTTCAGATAACCTGTATGTGGCCCAAGGGCCGTGAGTTGGACAGCCCTAAACGACGCAGATTAACCTGGAAGCCAGAAACCTGGGCAAAGATCCCGTCTCTCCTTATCCTGCCGCCCAGGAACAAGAAGGATGGAAGCATTGGATCCCGACTTCTTGTCGGCTGATGTGTTGAGAGTATTTACTCCAGTTGTCTAAGATTATTTTTATACACTTTTTCTTACAACAAACACTGGCAAAAAAAAAAAAAAAGTAAATAAATAAATAAAGTAAAAAATGCAAATACAGGCTGTACAGGCGGCAGGGTACTGTCCTCTCTTTCTCAGCCTCACTATATATACATCTATGTATTTTTTTAACTTGTTTTTCATTTCAGCCGTTCTTTAAGCGCACAGGCGTGAGAAAACACAGATGGATTGGAGCAGACAACGTTGTAACTGTGCGCAGAAGACATCGCACCATGTTAGAGATTTTCAAACGTCTTGGAAGACCTCAGGATACAGAGAGGTTTTTTGGTTTCAGCTTGGGTTTTTCCTCCCCCCGCCCTTTCTCCGTAGATACTTGGAATTCTCTCCTTGTTTCCTCTCTCTCGGTTCTATTTCCATATCCCCGGCAGCACCTGCTGCCTCTGGGAACACAGGGTCCCTTGGCCTCGGTGACTGGGTCACTGTGGCTGGCCTGGGTTTGACCCCACCCCTACCTGGGCATGTTTCCCCAGCTGTGGGGAGGCGAGGCTGGTGGGAGGAGACGGCATCCATCATCTCCGCAGCAGCAGAGGCCTGAATGGGGGGCGGAAGGGGTCAGGGCTAGTGCGCACTTGAGCGGTTTGAGAGGAGAGGAGGAGGGGGCTACAAATTGTCGAGATATCAGTGCAGGCTTGATGGATGGTGCAGCGTGAAGGGCAGGACACCGTCCCCCAAGCCTCCTCAGGCACCAGGACAGCGCCCACGCTCCGGGTCTCCACTGACTTCCTCCTGGCCCACCCCCACCAGCCCTGTTCTCTCCGGCTTTCTTTTTCCTGCTGCTCCCAGCCCATCAGTCAAGCTATGCCCTGAAGCTGACCTTTTGCAGAGAACAGCCAACCTAAAAGAACCATATCTGGTTGAAAAAAAATCTCATCCAGGGTGTTAGGAACATTGGCAGGACGAACCATGAATAGGGACCACTACCACCTCCCTGGCCCATCTGTCTGCCTCCCAGCCTGTGTGTGTTGTCAGCTGTGAGCAGGAAGGGAAAGGGTCATGGGTGGCCAAGTCTCTTGAGCAGCGCTGCTGTTTCTCTCCCCCAGCCCCAAACCCACTTCCACCCCAGGTTCCTCTGTAGGGTCTAATAAGGTCCTCCCTGATCCATGAGTCTCTACCACTCTTCATCAGCCTGGGCTGGCCTCTGGAAGGTGGTGACAGCAGGCTCAGGTCTGTCCTCTGACAGGTGCAGCACGTGACCTCTCTAGAAAAGCTAAAATCAACTGAAATGTCCAGCAAAGGCTCACTGGCAGCATGGCCTGGAAAGGGGAGAAGCTGTGAGCTTGGAAAGGAACAGACATATGACTGGGCAGTTTCTAGCCAGCTGGGGGACCTGTCCATCTCACTGGGGCTCCTATTTTGGAGACCACACAGGTTGCCCATCACGCCACCACCACAGCACAATAGACCAGAGAGTTGGGGACATGTTGAGGCAAATGGGGATGGAAGATGTTTAATAGAATTACTATTAGGCCTCGAGTTAATGAATCACAACTGCAAGAAATCATGATAATCCACCAGGCATTAGTGACAGATTAGCTTCAAAGCTGCCATGAAAGTGCCCTAATGCTTACCTAGCGGCGTGATTAATTCTCCCAGTACATAATGGTTTTAAGGGAAAACCAGGCACCAGCAGAGGCTGGATGGGAAGCCATGCCAAGATCCCAGCACACCAGGCACCCCCAACCCACCTGGCCTGCTTGGCTTCCGCTCTGCCTGGAGGCATCAGCCCCACTGGACAGTGGTAGACACGATAGCAACTCAAACTAATCCCAGAGCCATCCCCCAGGGATCCCTGCTGGACTCCCTCTGGTACCATGTCCTCACCAAGTGGTTGCTGTCCAAAGGATGAGGAAATCACATTCCCTTCACTCTCAAGATGGGCACCTCCTGTGAGTAACACTGGTGCCCATTATCCGATCAAAGGACCCCACACAGAGAGGTCTGCTACTGAACCCGGGAACTCTCTGGGCTCAGGCAGCCAGGCTCTGAACCCACCCTTCTATAATGACACCTACTATTTGTAATCATTAACTTGATTTGGGGATGTTACATACATCTTAGACCTATAACTTTAACTATTGCCCTCAACAGTCCTATATGATAGGTACAACTGTCATCTTCACTTTACAGAGAGGGACACAGAGGCTTGAAGGGGTGCAATAACCAGCCCACATCACACTAGTAATCAACATAGAACCTAACTCATCAACATGGAACATGACTCACCAACATGGAACCTGGATCATCAACGTGGAACCTAACTCATCAACATGGGACCTGGTTCATCAACACAGAACATCACTCATCAACATGGAACCTAACTCATCAACATGGAACCTGGCTCATCAACATGGAACCTGGCTCATCAACATGGAACCT
>NW_003853734.1:0-5238 GCF_000181295.1 Otolemur garnettii
GCTCCTCAGAACAACACTCAGAAGCCGCACATTTACTTTCTAGGTGTGATACGGATGATGTTGGGTTCCTATTCTTTGTATGGGCAGTCCCCAGCTTATGAACAAGATAGGGTTTGTTCTTAGGTTGAATTTGTATGTAACTTGGAACAGGTACATTACATATCACATATAACAATCTTCATTCATAAGTGTCATTGTATGTCACTTGGATGTTTGTAACTTGGGGACTACTTGTAATGTAAATAGTCCTGACTAATACGGTCTTTCAAGAGAAAGTTACCCTTTCTCTAAATTCTAAGAATTTAGGTATGGCACCTAAGGTATGGCATGTCAGAGCCAGAAGGAATCCTGCAGTCTGCTGCTTAGATGTGAGAAGCACAGTCCCAACCTATCCTAAATTGCTTAAGATGGCACAGTATTAGAGCCAGGAATGGGACCCATCTTCCTGTCTTTTGGTGTGAAGCATTAGATTTCTAGTGCCATGAGTTTTCACTAGAAGAATGCTCTAAGATTCCCCCGTGGACTGCACACGCACACGTCCAGCTGCCTCCTGGACAGGCTCACTAGCGTCTCACACTTCCAGGCGGCCATGCCAGAACCCATCAACTGACTCAGATCTGTTGTTCTCCAGGCCCTTCCTTATCTCTCACACGGGGCCACCCACTCCTCAGCCCCTAAACCAGAAACTCAGAAGGAAACATTGATTTCAACCTCCTTTCCTCTTGCAGGACAGCCGCCAAGCCCTTCCAGCTTATCTATCAAACGTTTCTCTAACCTGTTCCCTTTCCCCCACCCTCTTTGAATAGCGGTTTACTTCCAATGCCACCCTGGCCTCCCTGACCCCTCTCCCTTCCTCCATTCCAGGCATCAAACAGGTGCCTGTCACATACTAGAAACCATAAATACAAGGCAGAATCAGAAGGTGGGTCTACGAAGGAGGGATGAGAGTTACCAAATAATACCACAAATTGTGTACATCTGTTTCCCTACTAGACCACGAGTCCTTTGAGAGCAGAAATATCCTTCCATCTGTGTGGCTCCTCAGTTCCCAAACCCTGCCAGTACCTGGGCATCATGAGGAGGAGCATTTAACGTTTCCGATACCTGGATCCCTTGCCACACCTGTTCAGTCAGAATCTCTGAGGGTGTGGCCCAGATGCCATGATGCAATTCTAGTGTGCAGCCTGTGTTGGGACCCACAGGTACAGCTCAGGCATCTATCACAGCCCCAGCACATCAGTTTTTGCAGTTGTTGTTTTTCTTTTTGGCTGGGGCCAGGTTTGAACCAGCCACCTCCGGTATCTGGGGTCAGTGCCCTACTCCTTTGAGCCACAGACACCACCCCCCGCCCTAGCACATCAGTTTTTATAAAGAGCTCCAGAGAAGTGTTGTCCCATCTCACTCCTACTCTGTCCACCTCAGGGAGCCCTTCCCTCTAGCAGTCTGACCAGGTCAGATCCCTCCACTGTACACACCCGAGCTGGTAAGAGCCCTCCGTTGTACACACTCCAGCTGGTAGGGTCCCCCATTGTACACACCCCAGCTGGTCAGTTCCCCCTGTTGTACACACTCTAACTGGTCAGATCTCTCTGTTGTACACACCCCAGCTGGTCAGATCCCTCCATTGTACACACCCCAGCTGCCCTTTCACGTGTGTTCATGGAGTTTCATTTGTCATCCTCCACCTCACTCACTAGTGCTCCAAGAAGGCAAGGCCAAGACTGATCTTCACACACCAATTCATAAGCAATGTCCGGCCCAGTTCCTGGTAGACACAAAGCACTCAGCAAATATTTGATGAATGAATATATGAGCAAAATGCCCTGAAAACACAGAGGAGACTGTCGGGTAAGAGGAGAGGCAGAGACTCCTCTCCCACTTCCCTCCCAGCAGGAAAATCCCCCTGGCCCGTCCAGTCAGGAGGCACAGTCATCCACTGTCGCATTCCTCTTTCCAGATACTGGACTGGCCTGGGGTCTTCCCGGTGCGTGAGATGCATTTGAAGGTTCCCATTTACGACAAGCAGACAAAATTGCTTATGAATTAGGCATTCCAGAAGCTGGAATAGGTGATGTCTTCTCAGATGGTTCTTCTGAAAAAGTAGACACAGAGGCATTCAACTCTGGTTGTATCAGGGCAGATGGGGAAAGAAGTTCCAGTAAAGGGAAACATGGCGTCCCACGTGGAGAATCCACATACTTCTCCACATCTCACCCTGTTATTGGGTATTCCCTGGGCATAGAAGGTGTTTGAGACTTTAGGGCAAAACTGGAGTGGACTGGAGTCTATGGACTCTGGAATCTAACGGGCCTGAGTTCCGGAGGCCTTGGGAATGTCACTTGTTTCCTTGAGGGTGAAATGGGGATAATATTAATTTCTCACAGGTTTATTGTGAAGAATAAATTGTATGTGATGCATAGGCTACATAGCACATATACTCTGGAATATAGTAACTGTTCAATAAATATATGTTATATATCCCCTGCCTTATAGAAAAAAAGCCCTGGATTTAATTTAACAGACATTAATTGAGCATTTACTCTGTTGGGGCTAATCTACTAGGCATGAAGCAGGCCTTCACCCAACCAACCTGCCTTCTTTCTTCTTCCCTTCCCTCTACACATCACGTTTAAAGAGAGGTTACTCCGTAAGAGGGTATGCAGAAAAGCCTTGACCTGACCAGCAGGGAGGTGGTAGTCAGAGAAGCCTTCTAGCTAAAGGTAAAAAGTAACAGAAAGTGCAACCCAGGGGAGAGAAAATGTGATATACTGTGAGAACAGCCATACTGCAGCTCTCCCCCTCAGGAGGTGCAGTCTCTTCCCCCGTCTGGAATCTGGCCTGGCCTTGTGGTTGCCTTTCACCAGCAGGTTCTAGCAGCTTTTGCTTTCAGAGTCTTGAAACCTTGGCTCTGAGTGAAGAGGGCATCCCAGGCTAGCCTTCTGGAGGATAAGAAGCCCATATGCTAGTTACCCATGTTCACACAGCCGCATGTCTGTGAGGCCATCAGCCACCTATCAGCTGACTACAGATAGACAGCAAGTCTAGTCACAGGCGGTAAATCCAGCTCAAACTGGAAGAACTGCCCAGCAGACCCAGAATCACGATCCCAGTAGATGGCTGTTACATTAAGCTTCAGAATTGTTGTTACACAGCAGTAGATAACTGATACACAGCAGCATTTGCAAAAGCTTTGAGGTGAGAAGGGGAAGAGTAGCTTCAGGAAACTGAAAAGATACTACATATCTGTGAGGTCTAGAGAAGACAGCAACGGGTCCTCAGATCAGGCAAGACTGCAACATTCACAGTGACAGTCTGTCTGGGCCACCATCAGAGAGAGAAGAGCAGTGTAGGCACAGATTTGTCTGTGTTCTCCAAAGAGATATTTTCAAGAGTATTTCAACAGAAAGAAGGTGGCTGGAGTTTCAGCAGATGAACCCTAACCAGGAAATGCAGTTTTCATGAAATCCCCTTTGCATAATGTTTCTGGTCCCATTTGATTAGAGCCAGGAAGAGGGGAGAAGTGCTTACCTGGTGACTCTCAAATTCGTGCAATGTGGTGGTCCCTGACTCATTAAACAGCTCCTTGTGAAAGAAATCAGATTCACTGAACAGTCTTATAGGCCCCATTAATAAATACATTAACCTAATCAGCCCCAGTACCTCGTTGGCAGATGGCTGACACGCCAACCGGGAAACAGATGCGTGAGCCTTTCAACAACACTGGCCCTCTCTGGTTTGATTTTTCTTCATTTACAAAAGAGGAAGAATGAAAGAAAAAGGTGCTTTCTTTCCAATGAGCCTAATTGCCTTGAAGAAACTGGGGCTGTAAAATTAAACTACACCTTCCTCCATCTGTCTCTCTCTTAATTAGCAGCAGACACTTGTACAGGTGCGGGTGGGGTGGAGCCTCGCTTCCGGGGAGATGGAGAGCTGCAAGGTAATAACCACTTTTCCAAACACACTGCACATCTGAGGGTCTCACCAGGTGCATCCCACCTACCTCCTTTCCCTAGGCCAAGGCATCTTAAGGTGTTCTGACAGCTCCTTCTCACTTGGTAATATTGTATCCCCAGAGACGGGAAGTGATGCCCTGGTGAGATAATGGGAAATCCTTGGTTGAGGGCATCACTCAGCAGATGAGTTCCTCATCAGTCTCCATCTTTGATTCAAGAATATGATGAAATGCAGTGACCCACCTTCCCATCATACTCAAAACTAAAATTTAACTTCTTTGTTGTCACCCCCAAGGACCCAGACTCTGGGGGCTTGCCCACTCTCCACTCTTCCACACTTACTGTGAACGCACCACAGGGAGGGTTAGTTTCCTAGGGCACGAGAGCAAAAGACAACAAACTTCCTTGCGCTTCTGTGATCCCCACTCTTTCGATGGTGACAGAGTTCAAGTGTTGGCTCAGAATCCTACACCAAGCCCTTTCAAGCCCTTTCAGACTTGGCCGAGAGCCAAGGCAAGACAGTGAGATCTGGGACTGTTGAGAAGGGAAAAAGAATTGAGGCTGAGAGCTTACAGGATTCAGTGCACCAGGTTTTATACAACAGAGAACAAAGTTTGGAAGTATGACCATCTGATTTTTGTGACTGTAAAATCTTTACAATATGGAGGAAAGTGCATATAAACTTTTGAGAACGGAGGGATGTGGGCTCCTATCCCAACTCTTCACATATAGTCTTGAGACCTGTGGCAAGCTGCCTAACCTCTCTAACTTCACCTATAAAATTGAAAATCAAATAACAAAATCTATCTGGTGGAGGAGCAGAGGCTATTGAAGAGAACCACATAGAGAGCCATCTGTGCCATGTCATGTGCCAGTGGCACTGCTCTTAGTAGGCACTTAGCAGATGGGAGCTGCTACTGTTGTCATTGTTAAAAAATAAGAAGATCACGAAATGAGGGTGATAAAAATCTACTCTGCAGAGTGCAATGAAGAAATAATTGAAACGAGACATGTAAAAGCTCAGAACATTACATGTGGCGCATGGTAGGACTCCTTAGCTGTATTACCCCCTCTGAGAAGATGCCGTAGCTGACTGCTGCTTATCTCCCAGATCAGATCTGTTCTACCTTTTTGCCCCCTGGTCGGCACATGGTCACCCAACTTCTAATGAGACTTCCCAGCCTTCTTGGAAGCTCTGTTTGGTGATCTATTTTCTCATCAAATGTTAGCAAAAGTGATGTGTCCAATTTCCACTTCATCTAACGTGCTTAAAATTTTTTTTTTT
>NW_003853735.1:0-5231 GCF_000181295.1 Otolemur garnettii
AAAAAAAAAAAAAAAAAAAAAGCTTTGTCTTCATTGTCAGAGATCCTTTCTTCTGCCTGTTGCACTCTGTTATGGAGGAATTCCACCGAATCTTTCAGATCCTTGAGGGCTGCAATCTCTTGTCTCAGTGTTTCAAAATCTTTTATTATGTTAACTTTAAAATTGTTGAGTTCTTGATATATCTTTTGAATAATTTCTTGAGATATCTTTTAAATAATTTCTGAGAAATCTTTTAAATAATTTCATAAACTCTTAATTCCTTCTCTTTCTTCCATTCTGTTAATTTTATTTGCTATCCATATTCTGAACTCAATTTCTGACATCGTAGCCATTTGCTTGTGGATGGGGTCTTCAATTGTGTCTGCCCCATTTTCCCTTGGAGGAGTTGATCTACTGTGGTTATTCAAGTTGCCAGTTTTTCCGCTGACTCTGCCCCATGCTGAGTTTACCTTGTTTGGAGGCCTTATCAGAACCGTTCATTGGTGGCTTCTTCTGGTTGCCCAGATAGACAGGCAGAGTGTGTCTGTTGTCTTCTCCCATTTCTCGGGTGCTCAGGCAACCAGGGTACAGTGGAAATGCAGCAGCTGCACAGGTGTGTGCGTGGCCGGATTAGACCTCATTCAGCCTGCTGGGGTGACCAGGAGGCAGGAGACTGGCAGCAGCTGGATCAGTCCTAGTTTGGCCCCTCCAGGGCAACTGACGGAACAGGAGAACTGTAGTGGCTAGATCAGTCCTAGTTCAGCACCCTGGAGCAGCCAGGGGGTGGGAGAATGGCAGCGGTAGCAGAGGGTACGCGAGCGACCAGATCAGTCCTAGTTCAGCCACACCTGAGTAGCTGGGGGGGAGTGGAGGACTCCTTGTCCATTGCCCATTGGACACGTGCGGCACTAGCAAGCCTATCTGTGCCCTCCCAGCATGGGAGCCCTGTGCGGGGAACTCCCCCACCTTCGTCTGTGGGATGTACATGGCTATAGCAAACAGTTCTGGGCCCACCCAGAGTGGTAGATCCCTCCACCACCACCTTCAGGGTGCATGTGGCTCTAGCAAGCACTTTTAGGCCTACCCAGCTTGGGTACCTGGAGCGGGGAACTCCTTCCCTGGCCCCCATGGGGTGTGCGTGTCTCTAGCAAGCTTTTTTGGGTCTACCTAGAATGGAGGACTCCTCCGCCACTGCCCACGGGTTGCCTGTGGCACTAGCAAGCAGTTCTGGGCCTGCCCAGAGCAGGAGCCTGGGGCAGGGAACTCCTCTGCCACCCATGAGGTGTGGACTCTAGCAAGCAGTTTTGGGCCTACCCCACTCCATGAGGGCAAAGGGACCCACCTGGCAAATGGGTTAGTCTGGGAAGGTTAATACCTCCTTCCCCACCTTGCACCCAGTCACTTGTAATCCCCCAGGTCTGTGACCCTATTCACTCCAGTAGGCCACTGCTCCCGGGGTTTATGACTGCCAAAATAAGCCAGAAATCTGAGTTCAACAGGGGGCCTTGAGTTTTTAAATTAGGGTTTTATCCAGCTAGATTTCTCTGCAAGTCCTTGCATTCTGCTCTGGGCAGCAGACAAATAGCAGTTTACACTCAGATGTCAATTCTAGCCTTTGCCCGCCCACTGCTTTTGTCCTATGTGGATTAGCCCCTGAGGGCTAGTGCTTTACTTAACGAAAGTTCTCTGCGTTTTGCCTGTGGCTGCTGTCCGGAACCTCTGTTTGCCCAGAGAGACAGGGCTGGAATGGAGTCAGTTTGCAGCTCAGGATGCCACCGTTGCTGTATTGACATCCCCCAAGCCAACCTTCTTCTCCTCACACCTGTACCACAGTCAGCACAGAACAGCACCAGCCCCTTTCCCCTCCACTTATCTCAAGGAGATTCCCAAGAATCTAGATTCCATAGGTAACAAACCTCCAGACCTTGGAGTGGGTGGGTTGAGACTCCTCGGAGTTCAATGTTGCAAGTGGGGAATATATACAGTTTTATACAGTTTTACAGTTTTATGCCTGGCTGGAGGGTGCTGTGGCATGCCAGCAGGGGTAGGAGGTCCAGTTTTTAGGGGGTCTCTCCCGTAGGATAGAGTGGGAGGAAGTTTGAAGTCTGCTCGCTTGTTTGCTTGGGTTGTATTTTTGGGGTCACAGCTTGCCTCAGGAAGGTTGAAGTGTGCTCTTCAATCTTCTCTCTTGGCTCTGCTCCAAACCATCAGCTAACTTGCTAAACTTCTGTCCTTTAAATCTCCTTCTGGATGAGAGCTTCTGTAAAAAGCTGGCTGCAGTCTTTCAGATGGTTTTTAATTTCCTCAATGTAACAAGTCAATCTCCTTCATTGGATATGAGATTCACAGCCTCTTCCTGACTTTAGCAGGTGCAGAAGTCCTGATCCTAATATTCATATCCTGTGATTGTTATGTGGTTATTTGCTTTCTTCACTATCTCATCCATGTGAGGAAGGAGTTCATGTGCTGAAGAGTACAGTATCCGGGATAATGGTCTCAATCAACTTGTGTGTCCACATTGCATGTGCACTTTATATCTGTTATTGTCAATCCAAAGCCATCAATTATCTCTTTTTGTGATGTCGTAGTCATGTATACTCTGGCCTGTGTGGACACCTGGGTCTATGCAAGCACAGTGCATTGGAAGTGTGAGCACTTCCTTGTTGCTTGTGTTTCAACTCATTGGTGTGGTGTATTCTTATGGTTGGGTTCTCTTTTCTGTTGACTGAGCAAAGAACAAAAAGACATTTGGACATGCAGCACTCACAGCATTGTAGTGACTTGACTTTTCGTTATGCTTTCATTATATTATTGCCCAAGATTCCTCCAGTCACCAACAGAGGACAAGTGTTAAGTGTCTCTACCATCCTCACCATAATACTCCATGCCATCATTTATAGCCTGAGAAATCAGAAGGTAATGGGGTCCATGGGAGAAGTGACAGAAAGAATCTGCTTGGTGAAAATGAGGACATACTTTGCCTTATGGTCTAAGCACTAGGTTTGTGTCAATTTTTCAATGTACATCTATTAAGTAAAATAATATTCCATGTTCTAGGCATGGAACCAAAAACAATCCAGAGGGTTTTGTAATAATTGGGAATTACATAAACATTTTGAAGTTTTCTTTTGTGGGGTAAAACCCCGCAAGCTGTGTGCTCACTTTAAACTCCAGAAGCAGGTGGACAGTCTTCTGTGGAAGGCAACTCTGTCAATGACCCGGTATCCCTGGTCAGCACGGAACAGGCCCTGGGGATTAGGGCATAAAAACCCATTTCCAGTGACTCTGGCCATGTGGCTATCAAGCCTGAAAAAAAGGGGTTAAAAACCTTTCTGCAGGGACACAGCCTAGGGGTTGATAAGCGATGGAAAACAGAAAACAGCGTTGGCCTCCAGGTTGTCTAGAAACAAAGGTCATGAAAACCTGTTTTCCTGTTTTAATGAGTGCATAGCAAAACTTCCATGCCTTACTCTCCTCTTACTCTCCTTACTCTCCTCCTTACTCTAGAGACTTCCAAGTCTCTAGATGTACTCCCTTTTGCAGCTGTTCTGAGTTTTCAAACTTTATGTCTCTTTGAAGATTGAACTAACTTTTAAAAAGATTAGTAATATATATGCTTTACTTGTTAATTAATGGTGTGTACATGACCAGCCGACTATAAAAGTGTGGTCAAGAACAATAAAATTTGCTACTTGCCATCAGTGGGTAGTCTGTCTCTTTCGTAATAATAATTCCAGATGGGAGACTACAACTGTGGTGACACTGTCTGTCTCTCATCAAACCCCAATGCAACATTCTTTTGTGTTTCTTTTTCTCTATTAAAATGAAGTTTATGTATTTTACACTAAATTGCAGGCAATAACATTTTACTAACTCTAGAAATGCAGATTGAAAATGTCCAAATTAATGATGTCATTCAACACAATCATTCTATAATACTTTATTTACTCCATTAATGGCCAAAATGTGTGGCAGCCATGCAGGAATGTCTCTCACTTTCTATGACATCTCAGAGGTCCTGTATCTTTCAGATTTTTTTTTTTTTAGTACTAGTTTAACTTGGTAATTTATTTGTGGAAAAAAAGCTGATTTTGATGAGGAAAAGTTTGATATTTAATAAACTTGAAGAAAAGCAACAGGAATTCCAAATGTAGTAGTCAGAAAATGCAATGGTGTGCAGTGCCCTTGGCTCAAAGGAGTAAGGCGCCGGCCCCATATGCTGAAGGTGGCAGGATCAAACCCAGTGCCAGCCAAAAACTGCAAAAGAAAAAGAAAAAAGAAAATGCAATGGTTAACTCTTAATGATCTTTAAAGTTAGACATGATGTTGAAGACAAGTGTTAAAACGCTTTTCAGTCTGAATATTTATCAGTCTATATATCCTGTTGTTCCAATTGGCTTTTGATTAACAAAAAAAAAAAAAAAAGAAAAAGAAATCTTTTACCATATTTGGAAGTGATGAAAATAAATTAGTTCATCCCTGAAAAATATTGTTTATCCTGAAAAAAATTCTTTCTCTTTTTTTTCTGTTTTTGAGACAGAGTCTCACTACGTCATCTGCAGTAGAGTGGTGTCATAGCTCACAGAAACCTCGAACTCTCGAGCTTAAGTGATTCTCTTGCCTCAGGTTCCCAAGTAGCTGGGACTACAGGTCCCCACCATAATTCCCAGCTATTTTTTGTTACAGTTGTCATTGATGTTTAGTTGGCCCAGACTGGGTTCAAACCCACCACCCTTGGTGCATGTGGCCGGTGCCATAACCACTATGCTATAGTGCCAAGCTGCTATATAATATCTTAAACAAATTAGCCAGTGTTCTAACAAAAGTGATGCAGTTTTAGACAGATAACATTATGCTGTATTTGTGGTGCACCACGTGCAATAATACATGTATCAATTAGGCTTTGATCATTTAATTCTTGGCAGAAGTATGTATATAATAACAGATATATATGTTATGAACTGTGGAAAATAATAAGTAGTGTATTATAGTAACAAGATTTGTGCCTAACAATTGTAGTATTGAACAAATCTCTATGAAATTTGTGATTTGTTTTGCTCTTGGTTGCTTGTAGCAGATACTTGATTTGATTCTTCTGTATTCATGCTTTCTCCATTTGCAATCTCTAACATCTCTTCATCTTCTTCATCATGTAAGTCTTTTTTTTTTTATTGAATGGTAACTATGTACATTAATGCACTTCTGGGGTACAGTGTGGGGTTTTCACATGCAATCTGAAATACTTCCATCAA
>NW_003853736.1:0-1342 GCF_000181295.1 Otolemur garnettii
CTTATTCAATATCTAAGGCACCAGCAATTACCAGACCAATTCACCTCACTAGGATATTCCCAACAGAACACTTCAACACTCAACAGAGGAGAAACTTAATAAACAATACTTCGGCCAAATGATAAGGTCATCATCAAAAGTCAAAAATCTTGCTAACAGTAGGTACCCTTGGTTTGACATGATGAAGATGGCTCTTCACCTCTGTGATCTTCCCTCCAACAACCCATAACTGCAGGCTAGTCATTAAAAAAAACATCAAATTCCAACACAGGAGCACCCTACAATACAGCTGGCCAGTACACCTCTGAACTGTTGAGACCGTCAAAAACAAGGAAAGTCTGAGAAACTACCACAGCCAAAAGGTGTCTAAGGAGACATGACAACTAAATATAATATAGTATCCCAGAACAGAAAAAGAGCAATAGGTAAAAACTAAAGTTTAAGCTACAGGTTTAGTTAATGTTAATGCTGGTTCATTAACAGTAACCAATGTACCATGATAACAATAGAGGAATCTGAGTGTGAGTACAGTGTACATGTTCCTCTTCAGTGTCTCAATTTTTCTGTAAATCTAACCTTGTTCTAAAAAACAAACCCTTTCTACAAACAAAACAAAACCTTTTCTCATCAGAAGAACTTAGAACACTATACAGAAAGTTGCAAAGAAAAAGTAACCAAGAAAATAACTGTACGGATGTTAAAATTAAAACTGTCATTACAACTTTGGTATAAAATATTATAATGCTCTTTTTTTAACCATTTAATGGAAGAAGAAAACACAAAAAGAAAAGTCAAAAAAATGATCTAACAAGGATGTTAAAAATACTCTTCTCACTGCTTATACAGCTGTACTGCTGTTTTGACGTCAATCTCAAGACTCCCATGGATTACAGCAACAATTCACTCTTTGGTGTTTGCTATATAAGTTTCAAAGTAGAATGAGTTGATAAAGAGACTAACTTTGCTTAAAATCTCAGACATATAGTGGCTAACAATAGGAGAGAAAGGGCAGAAGTTATTACAAGTACACTTAAGTTTAAAACAAGTATTCTTTTAGCTTTTTAGGCCATTTATCTTCTCATTCTTAATCCCGATTGAGAAACTAAATTGAAATTACCAATCTCCTTCCTTTCTTTGACAAATCTGAAAGAGATATGGTGGGCAAGAACGAATTATTAGTGTGCCCTTTAAAACTATGAATTGATATCCAAAAGTTTTAGAAATTTCAAAGTATAAAACATCTATATATTGTATGGTGAATTTAATTTAATAGAACTATGTTAGTGAATTGAATCCCTGATATGTATGACTCAAGGTAATCAGTTAGTTATAAAACCATCTT
>NW_003853736.1:3466-5229 GCF_000181295.1 Otolemur garnettii
AAACCATGAAGTAGATGTTATAGTGAGAATAAAGCTATGCAACTTTTTTAAGGTAACTCAGCTAACAAATGGTAGAATCAGGATCTGAACTCAGGCCTGATGGCAAATTCTGCCTACTGGGAAATTGTGTGGGGAAAAAAGCCCCATAAAACTCAAGCACCTATCTTACATCTAAAAAATAAGCTTCAGTATTCCATAAACAAATCTCTCAACACAGAGAGTTAACCAAGGAAGGATTCCCATACTCCACTGATCACGTTCCTAGATGTGTTTGAGAGCAGACCTGAATCCTGCAAAGTAAACCGCTTAAAAACACATTGGTATTAATGGGAATGTCTGTGAGAAAGAACTTATGCTGAGTCAGTATGTGACACTATGCATAGCAAAGCACAAAGAAGTACAAGTCAGAGGCATTAAATAATTTCAAGCCAATGTTAAAGATGGTATATCTATGAGAACATATAAATACCTTGGTTCCTGAACAGAAAACAGGGGCCAGGCACAGTGGCTCTCACCTGTAATCCTAGTACTCTGGGAGGATGAGGCTGGCAGATCACCTAAGGGCAGGAGTTTGAGATCAGCTTAAGCAAAATGAGACCCCTCATTTCTATTAAAAATAGAAAAAAAACTAGCCAGGCACTGTGGCAGGCACCTGTAGTCCCAGCTACTCCTGAGGCTGAGGCAAGAGGATCGCCTGAGCCCATGAGTTTGAGGTTGCTGTGAGCTATGATGCTACAGCACTTTACTGAGGGTGACAAAGTGAAACACTACCTCCAAAAAAAAAAAAAAAAGAAATGAACAGAGCAGATCAGAGCATCAACAGTTCTACTCAAACTCAGATTGTAGTGTTAAATGTGACTAGCAAAATAGAGATAGCTGTGGATTCATGTACAACTATAAGGCATTTTTACTGTAACAGTGGTGACCTTATAGTTACTATTACTAATCTAATGTTCCCTTGAAAGTTTTAATGGCCTTAAGGGTTTCACCAAAATTTCCAATATTTATAAGTTCATACGCGTTAACATAAAAAGGCTGACGACATCACTGCTCTAAGTTATAATCCAACAAATTAGATCATAAACTATCTAAATAATATCAATTTAGTTTTTCCAAACAATCAGTTTTGGTGAGTGATGCTTTATATTATCCCCTCAGCTTTTTACTAACAGTGATCAGAAAAGCCTTAAAAAATTGCTCTTTCACTTATGAAACTGCTATTATAGACACTGTGCCCAGTACTGTCCTGAAATCCATGTAAACAGTATTTTTTTAGTTTAATGACAGTGATATTGGGTTTCTGTGTCACAAAAGAGGAAATACATTCATAAGGAAAAAGAAAATGCCAAGAACAGCGATGAAAATTTTGAAGAAGAAAAACTAGGTAAAGGGACTTACTAGGCTTATGGAGTTAAATAAAGTAACCCACATAGTTTGGTCTTGGTCTACGAAGAGTCAAATAAACTAGTGGAATAGAAAGCTCAGAAACAAACTCAGAAACAAATTATGGAAACACTGTATATGACAACGATGGCACAGCAAATCAATAGGGAAAAGATAGAATATACAATGTATGGAGCAAGACAACTAATTATCCATATGGAAAAATAAAACTCAATCCCTATCTCATATCATATATTTTATTAACATTTATCATTAATAATTAGTAATGTTTATTATAATTAGCAATGTTTGTTGAAATTTTAATATTGTGTCAATAAAACAAACTCCAGAATATATATAATATGAATTCAAATTTTATT
>NW_003853737.1:0-5226 GCF_000181295.1 Otolemur garnettii
ATGTAATGTAGCTGTTTTCAGGGGATTCTATGTGTGTTAGAGATGTATGTAAGGTAATGTAATGTAGCTGTTTTCAGGGGATTCTATGTGTGTTAAAGATGTATTCAGCAATAGGGCAGATTAGAACTCTTCCCTAGCCTTCCTTTCCTCCTTACGCAGAGGTTTAAGAGCAGGCAGAGTTTAGAGAGTGGCCTTGTCATGCCAGCTCTTCCCTGGCCATGTCAATAGACCTGCACAAAGGTATACCTTCTAGATTCCTGGTATTATGTCAGGGATTTTCTTGGACCCTTAAGGTTCTCATTTTTATAACTTTATGGTATTGCTAGTCCCAACAAGTGTCACATTCTCAGGTAACCATGATGCTTAAGAGTTGTGGTTTGTTTTAGGCAATTATAATACCCTGAGCATAGGTTTGCTTATACTGGTTAAGTGTCTTATCAAGTAAAGTCAAATCCTGAGTATGAGTTTTTCTTTTTTTTCAAGAAGTTTCTGGGTGGGTCAAATAGTTACAATTCTCTGGGGCTTAAGAGCTCCAAACCCATTCTGCCACATCCAGCATTGGCTCACAACTTGTTCTCACAGTTACTATGGTTATAAAGCTGTTCATTTTCCTGGTTTAAAAGGAATTGG
Source organism: Otolemur garnettii (assembly GCF_000181295.1). Lineage (NCBI taxonomy): Eukaryota > Metazoa > Chordata > Mammalia > Primates > Galagidae > Otolemur > Otolemur garnettii. The sequence continues at coordinate 631 of NW_003853737.1, forward strand.
ACATAAGAGAATGGGAATAAAGGAAGGTAAAATGTTACAATGCTTACTCCTTTTCCAGAAATTTAGCCATTTTCCTTGAATGCACACTACTCCAGACTGCTGCAAGACTTTGGATAACTTCCAGAATTACATGAAACTGATTTTTGACAAATTTTTACTTTTAATGAAGGAACATATTTTCAGAATTCCATACTCTACCATTCTAGAACTGCTTACCCACAAACATGAATTTTCAAAACAAGTCTTACCTTTTCATATATTGTGATCTTCCTGCATGTCTAAATAGGAGTTGTTATATCATTAGCAAGATCTTCACATGTGTATGTAGAGTCAGTCATCTTTGGCTTTTTCTTAAAAAGGACAATATTGAGACAAGTAAAATGCCTTATTTTTCATCCGTGTCTACATCTAGAGTGTGACTGCCTCTTTAAAAGCTCACACTTCATGTTTACACTAAAGAGGAATCAAATGACATTTTTTTAGTTACAGCAAACAAAAATTTATATTTTAATTTATCTTGTAATTTTAATTAACATACTCATTATGTTACTAACTTAACAAACCATGACGTTATATTGCAAAATATATGTGCCAGTATAGCCAAAGATAAATAGAAGTTAAAACTTGACGAACTTTTATTTTGCTTTCTTTTTGCTCACCAAGGAGATTAATCCTAAACTTGGAAAATAGTAACAAGACAGCCCAAATCCCATAAGAAGCCCAATAGTATCCAGACCTAGCAGAACCTTCCTGGGTCCTACAAAATGTACTCATGTGATTGAGGAACCAAGTGACCGGTGAGACGCTGAGGAACAGATGGAAGAAATGTCAGAAAACTATCATTAGGAAATTCGCCTCATCTTTTTTCTTTCTTTTTTTGGGGGAGTGGGGGTTGGCAGAGTCTCACTTTGTCCCCCTTGTTAGTGTGCCATGGTGTCTTAGCTCACAGCAACCTCAAACTCCTGGGCTCTTACTTTAGCCTCCCGAGTAGCTAGGACTATAGGTGCCCACCACCAAACTCAGCTATTTTTAGAGATGAGTTCTCACTCTGGCTCAGTCTGGTCTTGAACCTGTGAGCTCAGGCAATCCACCCACTTGAGCCTCCCAAGGGCTGGGATTACAGGCATGAGCCACTGTGCCCGACCACTCATTTAAAAAACAAACAAAAAAAAGGAATAAACTGAAGCTTGGTAGAAATGCAACTAACCCTCAGAAAAGTATTCTAAATTGGTTCATTTAGGAGATTACTGGTAAAAACCTATAAAAGAAAAATCTATTCCCTGAAACATAATATAAAATCACTAAAAACTATTATTCCAAATTATGCAATATTTCTCACCATCCTCTTATAAATAAGTTCGTTTTAACTGCCATTTAGAGCATAGGTTTATCCTTGCAAAACACAGAAGTATCTCATGGTATCTTTGTGGGTGGAGCAGTTCGTTGCACAATAAACCAAGATTTTAACGTCATCCTAGATGTTCCACTGGGCTGCTGCTCAGTCATTTTTGTCTTCTATTTGCTAAAGATACACTTAGAAAACATAGAGTTTCCAATGTTGTGGAGCAAATATTAAATGGCAGAAAAGAACCTGAAGATTATTTTAATCATAAACATGAAACAAAAAGACGAAATTTAAAAGGAGACAATCAACCCTCTACATTTAGGTCTTAAAGTTGAATTATGAAAAGGCACGTGATAGTCCCTCTCCCTTTAAATTGACATTAAGGAAAACATTTTAGGGGGAACACCAGAAATAAAGCACTGTATGGACTAAAATGGCTGATAATATGACTTCTGGGTTCTCTTCCAGTGCCAAGGTTTGGAGATTGTACATAGAAACGTTTTATTTAAAGAAAAGCTGGAGTATTTTCCTAACTGACTAAAATCACATGCACGTAAAATACAATGAATCCTAATACCCTGGGGTGATGCATTTATTTTTGTCTATGTTATTCTCCCAATAGTTCTTCTTTAATCCTGGCGATTGATATCAGTAAGACCTGTTATTAGATGGGAATATCACCCTTGAGGTAATTAGTATGCTTATAGAGACAGATTTCAGAGCACTTCTTCAGTGGCATGCAAAAGCCTATGCTAAAAATAAAAGACAAAGAATAATAGAATGTTGTTTTGCAGAAATAAATTTTAAGTATTCAAATTGAGCCCTCACTCTTACATTGGAGTGATGTGATTTCACCTAATGAAAGGAACTAAATGAATCCATGCTTACGCATTATTGGTATGTGCAGAACAAGAAGAACAAATCACACAAATTTTCCCACTTAATTATTGTGATAGAAATTCATTGTCATATTATTGACCTATTTGGTCATGCCCAAGTTAATCATGTCTGAACCTTTCCCAGTGGGAAATAAGCTTGTTCACTTCCTGTCTCGCAAGAATATCAACTAAAACTCAGTCACATATGCCTGTAGCCCGATCACTGCAGCCCACCGTAACCATCATCTCCAGCCGAGAAACGGCAGTCTGCAGCAAGCCCAGGAGACTTGGTGTCAGAAACTCATCACTTCCTGTGTCCTTTTTCTCCCCCATTCTGCTCAATCATTTGCCACATTAAATTAAACCTGACTGTTTGCCAAAGCCCTTCCTGCTTTCTCTTTGCAAGGAGCTGTTTTGCAGTACGGAGACGGAGTTTACATGTAGTAACAGACTAGTAAGCCAGCAACTTGAGTCGCTTATTAAAGTCAAGCATGTGTCTTTGTTTCATGTTGCTAATGATGTGGAACCACAGAGGCCTGAGTATATTTCGCCCGGACGGTGTGGGAGCGAATGCTGAGAGCTCATTACTTGGCTCCCCATTGGAATCCTGCAGGCTTCCGCTCATTGAGGAGACTGTGGGGGCTTTGACAGAATTATTATACTGAATATTTTTAGACTCATTAACTATATCACCAAAGCAAAACATCTCTTCCTCAGATGCAAATGGCTGCAGCTACTGTGGCTTTGCTTTAGTTATTGCAGAAAAAAGGATGAAGCTTGAAAACAACTTAAGAAAAAGACTTTTCATGCCTGAATGTTTGATTTTGCCACTTACATTGGGACTGTCTGTGGCTGTGTTGCCACATTTGAGCCACTTGTATACCAGTGCTATTTACGGAGATAAACACATTCATTTCCCCATATTGAGCAATAATCAAAATCTTTTTTTAATTTTCTGTGTGTCCTATATTGCATTTCTGGATGAGGCTTTGACAATTATGCTTCGAGGCTGAGGGTTATGAAATTCATTCCCAAGATTATAGAGTAACTTTTGGTGCCTGACCTAAATCTAAACTGAGAATGACTGTGTAGTTAAAATAATAATTTGGGGGAATAGCTGTTCTCTAATTCAGGCATTGTAACATATGCTGCCTGGCATGAATGATGACACCCTGTCTTAGATCATTACAGTACCTTAACACAGGACTCTGATTTAAGGTTGAAGAGCAAGAAAGGAATTTTAACCTCCCTCCAAATTGTCTTGCTCTCCTGGATTTCAGTTCAACTTTAATATTACTTTATTGAGGCTTTTTGGTGATTTAATTTAGGCTTAAGAAGCCCTTACAGAAAAAAAATATTCAGACTTTAAAATTAATTCTTTAGAGCAAAGGACAGAGAGCTACATTTATGATCCTTTCACTATAAAAGTTAAACTGCATCTACCAAGGATTTCATATTTCCAAAAATAAATTAAGTTTTGGCACTTTGAGGGAGAGTCTTTAATTTCCCATACACTACTGCTTACAACTGTGCCAAATTTTGCCACCTTCGGCACCTAGCTTGAGATCTGTTCACTAGACATTTAAGCCTTAAGATTTAGTTTGAAATATTTTGTTCTTTAATGAAAAAAATTGTTTGTTCACGAATATTCAGTGCTTTGGAAGAAATACCATTTGATTTTATTTGTGGTTCATCTCCCACACTACACTGCTCTGACAATGGTGACAGTGACTTCATACATGAAGGATTTCTCCTGCTTTCCATGACCGCCAGGGAATCTGAGGGGAATACTCTACATCTGAAACATGTTTTCCTTTGGGATTCCACCATTAGAATAACAGGTCTGATCAGTAGCCCATTAGGAGCTTGGTGAGGAGAAAGAAAATACCTAAGAAAACATGGAATAACAAAATTGCAAAACTGCATTTTATATGCATATTACATGTACACTATACCTTTTAAAATGCCATTATCCTTTTACCAAAAGTCCCAATATCCCATATTCTTATCATATCAACATAAAAAAACATTGATAGGTGTGAGCTGGGAAATTTTTAGCTTGGATGTTTAGAAGATGGTAATGATGTAACCAGTATCATCCACTGTCATGGAATTAATTGTTCTCTGGGAGAGTTCACTTTACCTGGAGTTCCAGAAAGATTACTCAAAATTTCTGTCGGTGGTTCTAAGAAAGATCATGAAACATCAATTCCCAAGTGTTCTGTACTCCTTACAAATGAGAATACAAAATATACATATTACTACTAACAGCCAGGCATGGTGGCTCACGCCTGTAATCCTAGCACTCTGAGAAGCTGAGGAGGATGCATTCCCTAAGCTCAGGAGTTCAAGACCAGCCTGAGCAAAAGACCC
>NW_003853738.1:0-5225 GCF_000181295.1 Otolemur garnettii
CTACTGAATGATTTTTTGATCATTGACAGAAGGATTGAAGATATAACTTCAGGGATGATGGGTGTAGGTTGGGGACAGGGGCTGCCTAGCTCTGTTGCGAGGAAGATTTGAGAGGATTCATAGTTCTACTCCTTGCTGGCTTGGGACCTGGAAAGTCATTCTGCCTCTGTTGGCCTCAGTTTCCTCATCTATAATTTGAAAGTCCCTAGTGGGAGCTACAGGCCCCTCCACCATATGGCCCGTGGTGATGTACAAATTAAGGCACCTGCTGATGTGCTATCACACTGCACTGTGGTTTCTGTCTGGGGGTGAGGCACAGGCTGCCCGTCCTGTCACTCATGCACATGTGCACTCCCCTCTGGTGAGAGGCAGTGCGGACACCAAATAGAATGTAACATGATTCTCATGCTCAACAAGCTCAGATTTCAGGGAAGAATGGCAAAAACGATGTTCTCAATAAATGTAAGTTTATAAGGTAGTAATGAAGATATATGCAGGATTCAGTGAGAACACAGAGTTGTGGTAGATTCATTTGCCCAAAGTAAATGGGTTCCACGTATTTGAAAGCCTAATCCCAGTGGGATATGCTTAGAAGATTCAAAGGACTTGGGTTTTTGATTGTTTACTGTTCTGCTATAGAATGTCATTCTGTGAACAAAATTAGCTCACACAACAATTAGTCAATAAGATAATGATGTCAGCATAACGGAGAGTTGCTTTTGTTCGTATGTAGTTTTACTGGGCACACTATCATTTTGTGCCACCAAATAGTGACAGCTGAGCACTAAGGACGGTAAGAGACACAGGGACTGATGATGCAGCAAGTTGCAGGGGAATCTTCTCCCAGCTGGCTGTTTCCAGAAGTTGTCCTTCTGGCTGAATCTGGCCACATGCTTTGTCTTCAAAGTGCTTATAATGCTCTAAAAAAGCAGCACACCAAAAACGTGCTAGGGCATCCATCTCTGGTCTCTGCATGTGGTGCAAAGCCAGCACGTGCTCTGCCACCTGCATCTTCTGGGAATGAGGTTTCCCCTCCACCCTTATCTCCGTAATGCCATCTCCTTCCTGGCTGATCCTTACACCTGCTTCCATCAAACTACCTTAATGTATTCTTTTAAAGTAACATCTTATCGATTACCTTCCCTCCATTCCTTAGGAAGTTAACAAGTCTTTAATATGAGGTTATTATTTTCATTAGGATTGCTATTAGTTTTTGTAGGGCCTGGTTATTTTTAGCATAGGTTTCCAATAGTCTGGCCTAGTACATTTTCACCTCACATGTGTGATTTTTGCCCTTACTGACAAACTGTGAGCTAATAATTTCTCTGTTATTTCTCTATAAGGACCTACCACCCTAAAACCCACCACCACCATTCTTATTGTTTTTAAGAATTGTACAGTGTGATAGAAAACACTTCTTGTTTTCTTAATGATGTGGCGTAACAAGGGGTTTAGAAGCAACGTTGTTGGCCTGTTGGCTGCAGGGAGTTCTGGGTCCTGGCTTCCTCTCTGACTGTGTCCTCACCCACTGGTGCAGGAATCGCTCCTCCTTGGTGCCATGATGCCAGCTGAAAACCTTTCTCACCTTCATCTCCTTCATTCCCACCTTGCCTCAATTCCCCTCAGTCTTTCCACCTCGGGATGGAAAGTGGGTTTCTCCTTGTTCTGATTCTGTGTTTCCCCAAAGATGGTACTTTTTGATGTGTGCTTCCTCTGCTTCTCTGGTTTCAACCCAGAAGACAGACATGGCACAATCTTCTCCTGGGCCAGGCCCTAGGTGAAGTGCTCACTGCCCTCCAGAAACTGGATAATGGTGTGGCTTGCACCTTCCTTCCTGATCATAAAAAGTGAAACTCACATAGGACTAGCACACAACAGAGACTCAATAAAGGGAATCAATGTTGGAGGGCTGGAGGAGACAACCAGGAGTGCTATAGTCTCCTGGAGGTTGATACCTACAGGAAGCAGCTGTAGTGCCCAAGGCTTGAAACCGATCCTATCACAGAATCTTGAGGAGGGAATGCCTGGTGCCTGTGTTGGACAATCTCAGGAAAGGCAGGGTATAGTTGTCAGTAGTCCTGGAATGAGAGAGGTGAGACCAGTTGGTCCTACTCAGGACCTCCATGCTGAAAATGCATGGGGAGAGCTGGCCATGACTGTTATTCAGCCAGGCTTGCCTCACTCTGTGAGTAATTCTCGTGGTCCACACAGGGGAGGCAGACAGTGCCATGCTGGCTGAGGGCATAGGCAGGGACCTGGCAGGGAATTCCGGTATATCCCTAGTGCACAGAGACATTCAGCACATCAGTGACATCAGCCTCCGAGCACATGTATCAAATTGTTTACAAGTCTTCTCCTGTGGTGAGTGTAAGGGTGGTCGGTCTTCATAGTGAAATAACAGAGAAATTATTAGCTCAGAGTGTGTCAATAAGGGCAGAAATCCATCTCACTCTCTACCTGCTTTCTTCTTCTGCCCTCCCTTGCTAGGAGGCACTCTGTGGATTTCTGTTTTCACAAAGCACTGAATGTGAGGAATCCAGCACACAGAAAGGAAAGGTCAACTTTCTTTACAATCATTAGACCCATTCACCAAATCTGCCTTTTAGACTGTTGTATAGCCTCGAGGGGTCCTGAGTCACCCCTGAAGGAACATCAGTGTGTGAGCTGAGAATCTGTCCTCGAACCTGCCCAAAATGATATCTCAGGACAGAATCGACAGCAGGATCAGAAACACCTGTGCAAAGTCTGTCTCCAACAGCAAAGACAGGTGCTTATCATCCTGCCAGAGGAAAAGGGCATAGACAAGTTTTATAAAACCCTGGGAATTTGGCTACAAGTTCCTTGTTTCCTTCTTTGTCCCCCTCCCGCTTACACAGAGCCAGCACTTGGTCTGGCTGTGGGCATTCTGCCTCTCTTTCTTTGGGATGCCACACTACTCTCCCTACTCTCCATTCCTTCTTTATTTCCTCACCCTGTTTCACTCTCACTCTGTTTCCCCTTCTGAAAAGATAAGATAAACTTTGTACTTTCATATCCTAATCTTGGCCTACAGAAATTCTTTTCTCGTCCCATGAGCACTGACTGAGCTTTCCACCCTGACAGCTGCAGATGTTCAGAAAGTGTAGCACTTAGAATAAGAGCCCTATCTCTGAAGAGGTGGAATGGATTTTCAATTATAGAATGGATCTTTCGTGTCTTTGATTCTGAGAAGCTCTGAGCTAAATTTAGGTGTAATTCCTCAGCATGTCCTCTCCTTCTGAGCTGATGTAGTTGTACACTCTTTCACCTTTGACTCTGATGTGTGTTTGGTTTTCATTTTTAATTGTTTGGCATTTGTACTCATGTAACTGCCTCAAATCTGGGATTTAGGTTCTGTATAAATTGTAAGCAGGTAAGGTCAAAAATTGACCTCAAGTGGAATCTGAAATATCTTAAAGACATGTTTGAAAATAAAAGCTAGAAAACTAAAAAAAAAGATCAGTTCCCTTTTACTGGCTATACACCAGAGCCACTTGATATTGTGAAGACTCTTTTAAACATGTGCCAAACTATTGGCTCTCACCCAAACATGGGTCTTGTCCTCCCTTGGAATGTACAGTATCCCCTTTGCTTCTCACCAAACTAATAATTTCCATTTACATGACAAGGCTGAGCTCAAACATCTTATCTAGGGAACTTTTCTTCACCAAGGTCTGGGCTAGTTTCTCTGTGTCCATTATTGAATCACATAGCCCTCTATGTTGCAATGATTTATGTGTCTTTTCCACCTCCTATAACGTCTGGAGGAATTTTCTCATCCATCTTGGTATCACTGGCATCTCTCTGTATCACTGGTCTCTAACTCATTGTGGCTATTATCATTAACATTGTTTGAACTGATGAATTCATTGGACGGCAAACAGATTTTCACCTTGAAGAATATTTTTCAATCTTTTCCAAATGGCAAAACAATTAATGATGTTGGATACATATGTTGGATATGTATAATTTTAGATATACGTTTGAGCTGTCTTAACAATGATATTAACACTATGGAAATTTAAGTGCAGTAACTATTTTACTTTCTGTTCCTACACTTGGTGCATATGAAATAGTGAACTACACAGAACTATCCAATACATGGCTTATGATGGAGACCTGTGGTTAGTGGTTTCTTCCTGGCTCTTTATTTTGTGGAAGCGGGAAATCTTAGGGCACAATCATAGTTTTTCTTTCTGTTCTTTCTTCCTTTTCTTTTTTATTTTTTTAAATCACAGCTAGTATTTATCAACCCTTGATTTTTTTTTTATATTTGTTTGAAACTAATCTAAAGCTCCTGGAAAGATTTTTTGAAATGTTTACCTTTTGAATCATTATAGATTTATTGGCATGCCTGATCCATTAAAAGCAACAAAATTCTAGATCAACCTTAAAAAAGCTCTACCTCTTTAGACATTGTCACGAGTTGGTCAGGAAAAGCCTAGGGAATGAATACAAGATAAAACCTAAGAGAAAAGGGGAAAACCAGAGAGTGTCATGTGAAGCAGTCTTCGGCTCTGGAAGAATTGCCCAAACTTTGGAAAACTGAAGCTGTACTTTTATTCCCCTGCGGGTCAGGATTCACACACAGATCGTAGGGATACAGAAGGTGCCCAAGTGATCCGTACACTTGCGGAACCCCTGAGGAGTGAACACTCAGTGTCAGAGGGACCCACATAACACCCCTCCCGCAAAGCTAGAAGAAAAATCGCCTGTGTAGGATATTTGTGCTAGGCAGAATGATTTTTAACAAAAATAATAATCATACAATCAATGCCTATGGATCACAGTATTTTTTAAAAAATAATAATCATACAATTAATGCCTATGTATCACAGTATTTTTTTAAAAATAATAATCATACAATCAATGATTTGTGTAGGATATTTGTGCTAGGCAGAATGATTTTTTTAAAAATAATAATCATACAATCAATGCCTATGTATCACAGTATTTTTTTAAAAATAATAATCATACAATCAATGATTTGTGTAGGATATTTGTGCTACGCAGAATGATTTTTTAAAAAATAATAATCATATAATCAATGCCTATGTATTAGAGTATTTTTAGAAAAATAATAATCATACAATCAATGCCTATGTATCACAGTATTTTTTAAAAAATAATAATCATACAGTCAATGTCTATGTATCACAGTATTTTTTTAAAATAATAATCATACAATCAATGCCTATGTATCACAG
>NW_003853739.1:0-5218 GCF_000181295.1 Otolemur garnettii
GGGCACACTGCACACATACACTATATATACACACACAGTGCATATATACACACAACATTTAAATGAGGGAGCAAGTGAGGGTGAATTGAATTATTTATAAAGTCTGTTCCAGTGCCGATAGTCTAAAAGTCCACTAATCTGTGAAGCAGGAAAATGGATAAAGTTAATTAGGAACAGTTTCCTAGTGAGCTTTGGGTTAGATATAAAGGAAAGGAGGCAGGCAGGAAGGCCAGCCAGCTGGAAAGAAAAGGCACCACATATGGTGGCACATCAAAACAAGCATTTACATAGTAAGCCCGGCCTCTGCTTCCTGAAGTCATATTATAGAAAGGCATGGCTGTCCATCTCCTAATAAAATATAAATATTAAATCAGTTATTTCTGCTGCTCTAGTAAGTACGTTCATCGTGCTCAGGAAAAGTTGCTTACTAGTCATCACTTCCTGGCTTTGCTGACATTTCAGGGTGAATGCAATCATTTCGCAGCTCACCCCTGGTGGCTGCGCCCTGGCAGGGAACGTTTGCACATTACCAAGGACGCCACACGCTGTCTCCATGCAGCTCTGCGCACTTCACACTGTGAAATGCTGGTGTATTATCATCTTCTTTCATGCTACACTAATGAGCGTGTGAAGCAGCAGCCTTGGAGAACACACTTTTTTTGGGTTTGTTCCAGGAGTCCATTTCAGACACAAAGCTGGTCTGCATGGAACTGCAAAGTTTTCTTGGGACAAGGAAAGTTGAATGAGGCCTGCCATTTCATGAGTCCTTCATGGACATGCTGACAATATGTGTCTTCCTGACAGTGCAGAAAGATTTTATAGTATTTCTAAATAAATGCTCAAATAACATTCCTGACAGCAGCAATGGTATTTCACTGAAAAAGAGATAAAAAGGCATTTCTTTTAAGTTAATTCAGTTAAACCGGTTTTTTTCCTTTTTTTTTTTTTTTTTTTTGGATAGATCATGTCAAATTTACTCAATTTTCAGGGTTTTTTTAAGGTTAGTAGGTATAAGGAGTCCTAAAATCCTTTAACTAATTATAAGCCATAAACAAGACAGGAGAAAAATACCTATTAAGAATTATTGATCGAGTAAAATCAATAATTAGCATAATGGTAATGTTATTTAACCTTTACTTTCTTCAAAGCAATTATAAATTCTAGTCTTTCTACATCTTATACAAGTGTCACATGCATTTTGAAAAGTATGACATTTAGACCCTAGTAGAATATTTTGGGGTAGCTTTTGCAATACTAAGTGTGGGGGACTGGATATCACTCCAGTGGTTATTATTTCCTGTCCCATCAATGCTTTATCCATTTCAGAGAATCATAAAAAGGTAGAGCTAGGCCAAGTCATAGAACTTACATAGCCATATTTTATGAAATTATAAAACTTAGAATTCAAGTGACCTACTCAACATTATAACTAGAAGTTGTAAATTAATGATCAAAATATCAAAACTATTTGAGACGTTTTCTATGATGCAATTTTGGTTCACAGGATAAACTTAGTCAAATTGGTGTATTGTCCAAGGAAAATGTTTCTTAGACACAATGTCTCTTAGTCATGTTTTCTATTTCCTATACAGTAAAAAAAAAAAAAAAAAATTATGCTGCTTTTGTGTAAAATATACTACAAAATCAATGAAGAATATTCTTGAGCAACTAGCATTTCAAGAGTTGTGACCTGGAGTCCAAGGCATGCATATGATAGATTAAACCAACTCATCTAGAAGGAATTATCTACAGATTACCTCAGGCATTCTCTGAGGATGACTTGCTTCTGAGAAGACATCGGGTTATTCAATCTGAATTCAGTAGTTACAGCAATTCATTTGGAAAATATAAATGTATTCTCTGCTACATGGGTAAAGAAAATAAAGAGCTTGACAATGCCAACACTTCCAAAATATTCCAAGTCTCACCTACCATCCTAACATTGTTCCATTTCTTTCTTTTCTTTTTTTTTTTCTTTTTAAGGATTTCTAAACTTCAGAAATACCCTAATTCTGAAAATAAGCAGACTCCTTGGACTTATGAAGGCTTATACCTTTGATCTAGAAAACACTTGTATAAATTGAACACAAATTGGGGCCTGGTCAGAAGGGGGAAGGAGACATTTATTTGATAGGCACTTTTGGATTTCTTAATATATGTCACACATTATGCTGTGAAGTAATGAAAGCAAAAATATTATTCAGCCATTAAAAAAGATGGAGACTAGACATCTTTTGTATTAACCTGGATGGCAGTGGAACACATTATTCTTAGTAAAGCATCACAAGAATGGAGAAAGAAGAATCCTATGTACTCAGTTCTGATATGAGGACAACTAAAGACCTAGTGCATGGTGGAGGTGGGGGGGAAGGGGAGACCAGAGAGAGGGAAAGAGACAGGGCTGAGGTCACAGTGTGTGACATGCATTTTGGAAGTGGGACACAATTATAAGAGGGACTTATCCAAACTCTGACATTTGCCAGCTGGTTGGATGTATATAATTCTGACACTTAGAAATTTCAGTCTTAGGTTTTATAAACGAGGGGGCTGGGAGAACGACCGGTAGTTTTCTAAAGTAAAGACTCTGCTTCTCAGAGGGGAATTTTTTACCTCCATAAAGCCAAGCATTTTGTCTTTTTCCCTCTCTTCTGTGAGTACCACTTTTCTCCCATGTTCCCCTGTCAGGATAAAAGCCTTTCTGCCCTAACTATGATAGGTTAGGGCTTTTAAGAAAGTGTAGACGAGAGAAGTCAATTATGTGTTTAAGCTTGGATAATATACTCCACGACGTTTTCAGAGACAACTGGGTGATTTCTCTCCTTTTCCACTCTACTTGCTTTGTTTGGATTCAGCGTACAGAAGAAAATTTACTTTTCAGCTAGTTGCACTCATGAAAAGAATCTGGGGAAGTCCCACATGCTCAGAGCCAGCTCTGGGAGGCCTGAGCACTTCCGTAACAGCTGCAGCCTGGGGAGTCAGGCCACTGCTCTGACTTGGAAGAGCCAGCACTTCTGTGAGACCAGAAATAGCAGCTCAGACATGACACCTGGGCTTTCCCCACTTGGCCTGGGTCTAACCCTTGCTGCTTCTCAACTTAGGCAGCTGCAGAGACCGGCAGATCTTGCAAATTGTCCTGGTTTTCCTATCATGAAGACTGTTCTAGCATGTTCTGTGGGGGTCACTCAATGCGGTATGATAGACAAATACTATTTTCCCTGCCCAAAGCACAGTTGTCAGTGTACTCATTTGTCAGCTTTTTAAAAAAGGATCATGTAACTATGAAACAGCCTATACATGTATGTGACTCCCTCTTTGTAGTGAGACAATTGGAAGTGATTATTTCATACCTATTATGTTTTATAGTTCATATAGTCATATTTGGTGTTATCTTCCCTCCTATTTTAATTTCTGTTTTGCTAAATATATAAGTCTAATTGAGCTGTGTGAAGTTAAAACAATCTCTAACGGTGCCTTAGCAGCGCGCACCTGTGTGCCTGGTCGCCTTCCTGCCCGTCAGCTAAGGGGCCTGCTGCCACCTGGTTACCAGCTCTGGATCCGGCAAGGGGGACACGTGAACTGAGGGACGGTGCACACGGCAGGCAGCGCCCGGTAACCCTTCAGGGGGTGCTTTCCGCCAATTTGGGGCTCTAAATCTGCTTTGTGTTCACATCAGTGTCCTCAACTGAGAGTGGAATCCCAGCTTCATTCAAGCCACAGAAAAAGCGTCGTTTTCCTCTTGGAATTAGGGTGTATTCCTCACACTGCACGCGTGGAACAGTAAACCAGTGGCTCTGGACGGAACTCTCACTCCGAAATGCCGAACACGACCATCGTTTAGTCAGTAATAGGAAACAGTTCTGTTTACATTTCAAAGTCTGGCATTTAACTTATGATTTTGTCAATATACACTAAAGGCCACAGGAAAGGAGCATGATGTATCTGCTATCAACCCAACTCCGGGCAACCGCGCGTTTTGTTCTGTTGAGTTGCTGCGTGTGCCCCAGAGTCCTATTGCCTGGATCCAGAGGAAAGGCAGAAGTCCAGCTCCTGATTAAAGCGCAAGACGCAGGCAGGACAATCACGAGAAGGGTCTGAACACAGAATTTATCCATTTATTACAACAACCAACGAAAGTGTTAGTATTAAAACTTTTTAGTTCTTTATTGGTCTGTTCTGTCAACAAATATCCGTGTGCATCTTTCTGGGTAGCACAATAAATATGCCACTCGTTACAGAGGCCAGGGGTCAGTAACACATAGATTTAGCTCCAAAGGAATGAAGACCTATTAAAGTGAGTATGAATTACTCTCCCCTCTAGAGTAGGTGTAACAGACACCGTAATGTCAAGGCCACGTGATGTCATTCCTCACCCATCCTCATCCTAGGTCCTGTTCCTCAGAATCAGACATTAAGACAAAGCTTTGAGGCAAGAGGTCAATTTATTGAGCCCCGTCTGGGAAGGAGGAAATAAGAAAAGAAAGGGAATGAGGTTAACACTGGGAGCTTGAACGAGCAGGTTCCTGCCACAGCAACCTGGCACAGTCCCACCACGATCCTGGAGGACAGCCTGGGCCTCCTCCCGCTCATCCTGCTCAGTGTATGGGGGGCTGGCTTTTTCTCCATGGATCTCTCTCTAACATTGGATGAGGGCTACTGTGGGCTGAACTAACTCCTAGATGCTTCAACTTGCCCTCAGCTTTGATTAAGCACCTTCCTGTGGCCCAAAAGAAATCAGGGGTAGAGACTCATGCATCCATACTACAGTGGGCGCACAGCTGGGAATTCTGAGTGCTAAAGGAATATCTGTAGGACAGCAATGGTATCTGTTCACTGCCTTCTCTCTGGCTCATATCATACTTTTAAACACTCTCAAAATTCAGACAACACCAACTTATCCAAGAAATATTGTAAATCCTGTCTTCTATTGCATTTTCAATTTCTAAAATAAATGAGTGAAATATTTTCTTTCTCTCTAATCCCTACCTCTGTTTATGTTTGACCTGTTATTACACAATTAAAATATTGGAATGGCTTCCCAATTGATTTCCCTACCTCTAGTCTCACAAAACATAGTCCATCATGTATAGAGGGTACCAAAAAAAGGTATGCACATTTTAAGAAAAGGAAAACTGTATTAAAAATTGTAATAATACATACTAATAACAAAATATGAATACAAGTCATGTTTGAGCACCTCTTGTGATGGCACAAGTCCCAC
>NW_003853740.1:0-5196 GCF_000181295.1 Otolemur garnettii
ACCGCTGAGCCCAATTAGAAATCCAATTAGAAACAGTTGTGGCCAATTAAGGGAAAACAGGCAACGCCCAGCGCAATTAGAAATCCAATTAAAAACACCTGTGGCCAAATAAGGGAAAGCAGATACCGCTGAGCGCAATTAGAAATCCAATTAGAAACACCTGTGGCCAATTAAGGGAAATCTGGTACGGATGAGTGGAACTAGGAATCCAAATAGAAACACCTGTGGGCAATTAAGGGAAAGCTAGCATCGCGGAGCATAATTCGGTATGCAATTATAAACACTTGTGTCCAAATAAGGGAAAGCATGTACCGCTGAGTGCAATTAGGAATCCAATTAGAAACAGTTGTAGCCAATTAAGGGAAAGCAGGCACCGCTCAGCGCAATTGAAATCCAATTAAAAACACCTGTGGCCAATTAAGGGAAAGCAGGTACCGCTGAGCGCAATTAGAAATCCAATTAGAAACAGTTGTGGCCAATTAAGGGAAAGCAGGCACCGCTCAGCGCAATGAGAAATCCAATTAAAAACACCTGTGGCCAAATAAGGGAAATCTGGCACGGCTGAGCGCAATTACGAGTCCAAATAGAAACACCTGTAGCCAATGAAAGGAAAGCATGTACTGCTAAACGTAGTTAGGAATCCAATTAGAAACACCTGTGTCCAAATAAGGGAAAGCAGGTACCGCTGAGCGCAATTAGGAACCCAATTAGAAACAGTTGTGGCCAAATAAGGGAAAGCAGGCACCGCTCAGCATAATCAGGAGTCCAATTAGAAACACCTGTGGCCAGTGAAGGGAAAGCATGTACCGCTGAGCGCAATTAGGAATCCAATTATAAACACCTGTGGCCAATGATGGGAAAGCATGTACCACTTAGCGTAGTTAGGAATCCAATTAGAAACACCTTTGGCCAATGAAGGGAAAGTAGGCACCGCTCATCGCAATTAGAAATCCAATTAAAAACACCTGTGGCCAATTAAGGGAAAGCAGGCACCGGTAAGCGCAATTAGGAATCCAATTTGAAACACCTGTGGCCAAATAATGGAAAGCAAGCACAGCTCATCGAAATCAGGAATCTAATTAGAAACACCTGTGGCCATTAAAGGAAAAGCAGACACAGCTGAGCACAATGAGGAATCCAGTTGGAAACATCTGTGGTCAATTAAGGGAAAGCAGGGACAGCTGAGCGCAATTGGGAATAGAATTAGAAAGACCTGTGACCAATTAAGAAATAGCAGGCACCGCTGAGCTCAAATACGAATCCAAGTATAAACACACCTGTGGCCAATGAAGGGAAAGCAGGCACAGCTGAGGGCAATTAGAAATCCATTTAGAAATACCTCTGGCCAGTGAAGAGAAAGGAGGCATAACTTAGCGCAATTAGGAATCCAGTTAGCACATTTGTGGACAATTATCGGAAAGCAGGTAACGCTGAGCGCAATTTGGAATCCAATTAGAAACACCTTTGGCCAATTAAGGGAGAGCCGAAACCGCTGAGCGCAATGAGGAATCCAATTTTTAACACCTGTGGCAAATTAAGGAAGAGCAGGCACTGCTGCGCTCAATGACGATTCCATTTAGGATCATGTGCCCAATTAAGTGAAAGCAGGCACCGCTGAGGTCAATTAGAAATCCAATGAGAAACACGTGCGGCCAATTAAGGGAAAGCAGGCACAGTTGAGCGCAATAAGGAATCCAGTTAGAAACACCTGTGGCCAATTAAGGGAAATCAAGCACACCTGAGGGCAATTAGGAATCCAATTAGAAACACCTGTTGACAAGGGAAAGCAGGCACCGCTGAGCGCAATTAGGAATCCAATTAGAAATACCTGTGGAAAACAGGCACAGCTGATCACAATTAGGAATCCAATTAGAAACATCTGTGGCCAATTAAGGGAAAGCAGGCACAGATGAGCGTAATTAGGAATTCAATTGGAAACACCTGTGGCCAATTAAGGGAAAGCAGGCAAAGCTGAGCGCAATAAGGAATCCAATTAAAAACACCTATTGGGCTCAGCGGTGTTTCTAATTGAATTCCTAATTGCGCTCAGCTGTGCCTTGTTTCCATTACTTGTCGACAGGTGTTTCTAATTGTATTACTAATTGCGCTCAGGTGTGCCTCTTCTCTTAATTGGCCACAGGTGTTTTTAATTGGATTCCTCATTGCGCACAGCGGTGCCTGTTTTCCCTTAATTGGCCACGTGTTCCTAAATGGAATCGTCATTGCGCGCAGCAGTGCCTGCTCTTCCTTAATTTGCCACAGGTGTTAAAAATTGGATTCCTCATTGCGCTCAGCGGTTTCTGCTCTCCCTTAATTGGCCACAGGTGTTTCTAATTGGATTCCTAATAGCGCTGAGCGGTGCCTGCTTTCCCCTCATTGGCCACAGGTGTTTCTATTTGGATTCCTAATAGCGCTCAGCGGTGCCTGCTTTCCCTTCATTGGCCACAGGTGTTTCTAATTGGATTCCTAATTGTGGTCATCTGTGCCTGCTTTCCCTTCATTGGTCACAGGTGTTTCAAATTGATTTCCTGATTTCGCTCAGCGTTGTCTGCTATCCCTTAATTTGCCACAGGTGTTTCTAATTGGATTCCTAATTGCGCTCAGCGGTGACTGCTTTCCCTTAATTGGCCACAGGTGTTTCTAATTGGATTCCCCATTGCGTTCAGCTGTGCCTGCATTCCCTTAATTGGGCACAGGTGTTTCTAGTTGATTACATTACTAATTGCGTTCAGCGGTGACTGCTTTCTCTTAAACGGTCACAGGTGTATTTAATTGGATTTCTAATTGCGCTGAGTGGTGCCTCCTTTCCCTTAATTTGCCACAGGTGTTTCTAGTTGGATTTCTAATTGTGTTCAGCGATGCCTGTTTTCCCTTAATTGGCCACGTGTTTTTATTTGGATTCTTAACTGTGCTCAGCATTCAATGCTTTCCCTAATTTGGCCACAGATGTTCCTAATTGGATTCCTAATTGTGCTCCGCGGTGCATACTTTCCCTTAACTGGCCACAGGTGTTTCTGATTGGATTCCTAATTGTGCTCCGCGGTGCATACTTTCCCTTAACTGGCCACAGGTGTTCCTAATTGGATTCCTAATTGTGTTCCGCGGTGCATGCTTTCCCTTAACTGGCCACAGGTGTTTCTAATTGGATACTTAATGGCGATCAGCGGTAAATGCTTTCATTTAATGGGTCACAGGTGTTTATAATTGGATTCCTAATTGTGCTCCGTGGTGCTTGCTTTCCCTTAATTGGCCACATGTGTTCCTAATTGGATTCCTAATTGTGCTCCGCTGTGCATGCTTTCCCTTAACTGGCCACAGGTGTTCCTATTTGAATTCCTAATTGTGCACCGCGGTGCCTGCTTTCCCTTATTTGGCCACAAGTGTTTCTAATTTGATTCCTAATTGTGCTCCACGGTGCATGTTTTCCCTTATTTGGCCACAGGTACTTCTAATTGGATTCCTAATTGTGTTCTGCGGTTCATGCTTCCCCTTAATTGGCCACAGGTGTTTCTAATTCAAATCTTAATTGGCTTCAGCTGCGTCTCCTTTCCCTTAAATGGCCACAGCTGTTTCTATATGGATTCCTAATTTCCCTCAGCGGTGTCTGCTTTCAGGTAATGGGCCACAAGTGTTTCTAATTGGATTACTAACTGCTCTCAGTGGTGCCTTCCTTCTCTTAATTGGCCACAGGTGTTTCTAATTGGATTCCTAATTGTGCTCAGCGAAGCTTGTTTTCCCTTAATTCGCCACAAGTGTTTTTATTTGGATTTTTAATTGTGCTCAGTGGTGCATTCTTTCCCTTATTTGGCCGCAGGTGTTTCTAATTGGGCTCCTAATTGTGCTCAGCGCTGCATGCTTCCCTTTATTTGGCCACAGGTGTTTCTAATTGGATTCCTAAATGCTCTCAGCGGTACCTGCTTTCCCTTATTTGGCCACAAGTTTTTCTAATTGGACTCCTAATTTCGCTCAGCTGTGCCTGCTTTCCTTTAATTGGCCACAGGTGTTTCTAATTGGACTCCTAATTGCGCTCAGCAGTGCCTGCTTTCCTTTATTTTGCCACATGTGTTTCTAATCAGATTCATAATTGCGCTCAGCGATGCCTGCATTCCCTTAATTGGCCACAGGTGTTTCTAATTGCATTCCTAATTTCGCTCAACGTTGCCTGCTTTCCCTTAATTGGCCACAGGTGTTTCTAATTGGATTCCTAATTGCGATCAGCCGTACCTGCTTTCCCTTAATTGGCCACAGATGTTTCTAATTGGATTCCTAATTGCGGTCACCGGTGCCTGCTTTCCCTTTATTTGACACAGGTGTTTATTATTGGATTCCGAATTACGCTCCGCGGTGCATGCTTTCCCTTATTTGGCCACAGGTGTTTCAAATTGGATTCCTAATTTTCCTCTGCGGTGCATGCTTTCCCTTATTTGGCCACAGGTGTTTCTAATTGGATTAGTAATTGCGATTACCGGTGCCTGCTTTCCCTTAATTGGCCTCAACTGATTCTAATTGGATTCCTAATTTCGCTCAGCATTGCCTGTCTTCCCTTAATTGGTCACAGGTGCTTCTAATTGTATTCCTAATTGCACCCTGGGGTGCCTGCTTTTCCTTAATTGGACACAGGTGTTTCTAATTTGATTCCTAATTGTGCTCCACGGTTCATGCTTTCCCTTATTTGGCCACAGGTGTTTCTATTTGGATTCCTAATTGCGATCAGCGGTGCATGCTTTCACTTAATTGGTCATAGGTGTTTATAATTGGATTCCTAATTGTTTTCAGCGGTTCATGTTTTCCTTTAATTCGTCACAGGTCTTTCTATATGGATTCCTAATTTCCCTCAGCGGTGTGTGCTTTCATGTAATGGGCCACAGGTGTTTCTAAATGGATTGGTAACTGCCCTAAATGGTGCCTTACTTCTCTTAATTGGCCACAGGTGTTTCTAATTGGGTTCCTAATGGAGTTCAGCAGGACCTACGTTCCCTTAATTGGCCAAATATCTTTTTATTGGAATCCTAATTTCGCTCAGAGATGCCTGTTATAACTTAATTGGCCAGAAGTGTTTTTATTTGGATTCATAATTGTGCTTATCGGTGGCCCTTCTTTGGCCACAGGTGCTTCTAATTGGACTCCTAATTATGCTCTGCGGTTAGGGTTAAGGTAATGGTTAGGGGTTAGGGTTAGGGTTTAGGGTTAGGGTTA
>NW_003853741.1:0-5192 GCF_000181295.1 Otolemur garnettii
TTTTCCACTGAGCAAGTATTCATTGAAAACGCAGCTGGCGCAGGCCCTGTGCTGGGAGCTGTGCATACAGAAGGCAAACCAGGTGCTCTTGGATGTTGTGCTCCAGTCATGACCCCAAAGAAAACATGTCCCTTTCCTGAGCTTCAACATCTTCATGTGCAGAGACACAGCATATGAATTAGAGCTACGGAACAGCATAGAACCAGACCAATTATTTCAGGAATCGTGGGACTCATATTTTTAAGGCATGCCTATCTGTGTCTATCTAAGAGATTATTTATATACAAATATATTATATATATATATTTATAACCATATTTATACAGGTATAGACATATATTTCCTATCAAATAATGGAAATGAAAAATTAACTAGTACTTTCTCTCATTTGTTCTAGTTGTCACCGCTACTCATGAAAGTGGTAAGTTTTTGTGTTTTTCTTCCTCCTGATCATCTTAACTTTTGAATTTCCTGGCATGAAAAATTGTAATGGCTGAATGTTTCCGAATAGGCTGAGCATGATATTTTAAAGTAGCCCATCATTTCCTAGGAGTCATATTAATTCATCAAGGTACTGGTTTTGCTCCAGGTGACTGTAAATTAGAGAGGACAGTGATGTGCTCGGAACTATTTTAACAAACAGATTTCATTTACTTGTATCTTTTCTTTCTGGTCTGGAGAAAACACAATAGAAACTTACAAACTTGCTTCTAGACTTTTTTCTTTTGTCTTCCATCCTTGTTACAAGCTAATAATATAAATGACCACTCACTGACTTAACACGTGATTTTTATATTTGGGCTGTGTTCTGCCTGCATTGTCTTGTGTAATCCTCATAATACTCCTATAGGGTGGTGCAATATTTTTCCTCCCATGTTACAGATGAGGACAGTGAGCTGAAAGTGTTTAAGTCCCTTACACATGTCACACAGCTAGATCTGGGGTTTTCAAATCAGGCCACCAAATAAAGAGTTCATATACTTATTAGGTTCTCTGTTCTTCTCTATGATATAGTCATATAATCTTCTGAGGGCCAGGGCCCTGAGAAACCATGGATAGAAAGTGGGGTGGGGAGGTACATGGGCTTCAGAGCCCGCAGGCTGGAATTTAGCCCTAGATCTTTGATGATTAGTCACTTGATATGAGTATATTTTGTAAATAATGCTTTCCTCATCTTCCAACGGAGAATAATTACACCAAACTCACGGCTATTGAAGAGATGAGGGCACAGATGTGAAAGGTCTAACACAGGGCATCTCATTTGTCAGGCAGAACATGTCCTGGTTTCCGGCCCTTTCTCCCTTTATATTCACTAGAAGTGTGACTAGAACCATTGGTTCCTGCTCTGCTCAATTTTCCTTTGTCCCCAACAATGCAGGGTCTCTAGAATTCAGCTGGCACACTGGGCAAGGTGGGGCGCTGATAACACCTGACCTGACCAAGCTTGGGGGGTTATAGTTTTAAATTATAAAAAATAATTTATATATTTTTAAGATACTTTGTTCTAGTTGTCACCGCTACTCACTGATACTTAAGTATATTTTTGAGATACTTTTCCACACCAAAGCCTAATATTTCTGAAGTTCTGATCCTATAAGGACAGAGCATGTAAAGTGGAAATTTCCATGGGAAGAGACGAGGGTCATGGCTCACTGAGTAGCCTTTTCTTACTCCCTGATGTCACATATTTATTGCTTGCAAAACTACAAATGATATTAAGAGCAATTACCAAATATCATAGCCACAATGAGAGTCATTTAGGAAGGCCAGGTGCATGTGGCACCCCACTACACAGCTGACAGAATTTGGAATAACCACTTTCTTCCATTTTTTATAATGCCATCTTTATTAAAACCTTGAACCCATCTTCCTTTAAATGCCATAAAATGTCCTTGGATTACACTCAACTGAGAGATGTTTGCAGGCACCATGTGTACTATCTCAGATGCAGGCACCATGTGTAGTATCTCAGATGCTTCTATCTCAGCAATTCACCTTTAGGTTTACGTTGCCCTTGTGTTGCCTGGGTGTCTAGTGAACTTGCACTTACAGAGCACATAAGAAGATATTCTGCTCTTAGAAGTCAGGGTACTTAGACTTCTCAGTTTCTTCAAATCCTGTTTCTGTTATTTTGTAAATGTATGTCCTCAGACAAATTGTTAATACCTCTCTACTATCCTCAGTCAGTTTCTTTGTAAATGGAAATGAAGATAATGTCTGTCCGTCTCTCATAGGTTGTTATAAATATTAACTAAGGTTAAAACTTTACATCTAGAGATCTCAGAATAGTGTTTGACCCATAGAGGGTAATGAATGTTGTCTATTATTCAGCAGGGGTGTTAGCTTCAAGCTGAACGCTGAACAGCTGTCTTGCTCTTGGTGTTGGTGGTGTTGATGGACGTTGACTTAGGTTTCGGTGGTACTGGGATGTCGCTGCAGTGTAGAGCATCAGAAATGACTGTCTGGGGCCCCTCCCATTACTCTGTCCTGGCTGCCAAAAGAACAGCTCAACTAATTCACTGTCTTCTCCTAGATATGCTGCAGCTGCAGCTCACAAACAACTCGGCCTGCTACACCTACCTCCTCCTGCTGGTCAAGAGCGTGGTCTACTCTGCGGCCATAGCCTTCTGTCTGATCAGAAGGACAGGTGTCTGCCGCCCTGGGAAGAGCCCCTGACAGATGGCAGCACAGAGGGGTCATCTTGCCTTCATTGTGTATTGGCCCCCAAATAGGGTGACCAGATTTAAACATCTGTAAAGCTGGACAACGCGCGGGGTGGGGGTGGGGTAGGGTGGGGGTGGGGTTGTGCAGGGGACCGGGTGGCGGGGGGCGCTCAGGGGTCGGGGCAGGGCAGGGCCTGACAACAATGCAAACTTTGATAAGCAGTTCTCTATAATCATTTCTCAGCAATTTCTTATTATTACAGTTTAACATTATAAAATTAACAAAAATAATATAAAACTCATATTCTGGTGAAACAGCCACATGGCAGTGGAAAACCGGATATTCCCTTCTTGTTCTCCCGCCCCTTCGTGCATTCTTTCAAAAAATCGGGACTTTTTAAAAACGCCGTGGGACGCGGGACAAATTGTTAAAAAGTGGGACGTCTGGTCACCCTACCCCAAAAGCGACTGCTGAGGATCCAGCTGGGCTGTTCTGGATCTGGGCTATTTCAGTTCCCACATGTATTATTCTGCTCTGTCGGTCTTGTATGCTGGTGTTCAAACCACTGACCCAACAGGACACTTCATCCTGTAACCAGGGTGAGCTCCCAGGACAGCCTTTAGCTCCACTCTCCCCACCGCCTACCCCAGCACCTCCGGCCAGCCCAGGTCATCACGGCCTCAGTGTAGAGGGCAAGCTCCAGCCTCACCCCTCGGTGCCCTGCAGCCAGATCACTGCTGAAATCCTTCCATTTACACTCCCTGGAGCCGCTTTCTTTGCTACTTGAATACTGTGCTTTGTTTTTCATTATTGGTGCAATAAACATACACAAAGTCCACTATTGTCTGTGTGCACTTTCATGCAATCACATTGAAAGTCCAGGGTAACAAACAGTGTAGCAGTTGGGCTGTGGAATTACGTGTCGGTTGCAAGAATAGTCCCATACCACATTCCTAATTCCTTCCCTGAGATAGTGGTCATGGTTTTCCTTAGGCCATCACCATCTCAATGAGAAACCACCGGTGAAATGAAGTAGCTCAGTTGCTTTCTCTTAAGATTACCAGATTCAGATTCTTTTGTGTTTGAATATCCCAATCCCAATGGCAAAAAGACACCATCTTAGGCGGTGTTTTTCACCATTTTTTATCTCACAGCACACTTGAACCTGTAGTTAAACTTCTGTGGCACATTTAAATTATGTTGATCAAAAAGAGAGCCAAAAAAAAAAAAAAAAAAGGATATACTAACTGTGCTTTGAACTTTCAAAAGTTCATTAAATTAACGACCTTTAAACATTTCTGTGGCACACCAGTTGAAAATCACTGATCTAAGGAGACTCCCACTGTGTGCAGCTGTGCCCTGGTGTCCCAGCGTCTCACGTTGTCCCCAGGAGAGCTGCACTGACCCGGGAAGGCTGCAGGACTGAGGAGTTGGGCACAAGCACACGGCCCCAGGGTGCCTGGGTTTGAGTCCTGGGTCTGGTGTTTAGTACCTGAGTGATCTCAGACAAGTCCCTTGATCTCCAGGTGCCATAATTGCCTCATGTGAAATGGAGTGATAGTGCCCTGTCCCCTGGAGTTGTTGTGTGGGTGGGGTGAGTTAATGAAGGCACATGCGGGTCCCCAAGAGCATTGACTTGGGCTGTTGGGAGCTCTGCTTTAGAAACAGAAGATGCCCCCCCACATGCATACAGACACACACACAGGCACTGACAGTGATCTCTAGTCACAGCTCTCTACAGAGAGGCCAGCTGGGTGAAACAGGAACCCTGTGAGTTTCTACCATGCTCCAGGCAACCTTGAGTCCTGTAGGAGTCCTTCCCATGACCCACTGTTTAGAGATCAGAAAGATTGCGAGTTTCTCTACCTCCAGTGGGCACTTTAAGGTAGTTAATCTTAAAGTTAGGTTAGGTAACTATTTTTTAGGTTATGGCTATTTCTATTTTCTGAGATAGGGTCCTCCCTCTGTAGCTCAGACTGGAGTATCACTGTAACTTCCAAGTCTTGGGCTTGAAGAATTCTCCCACATCAGCCTCCCTATAGCTGGGACTACAGGTGCATACCACCACACCGGGCCATAAGAGGCATAATTAAAAACCAGAGCCTATACATACACCTACACACACAAACACCCAATGCCACGAGCTTTTCCTTTTACCCGCTTTCAAATAGGAAAAACAAAAGAAAACTTGTGCTGCTTCTTTACCAAAGGCATCCTCCAAGGAGTCAGTGAGAGTCTTCTTAAAGATGTGTGTGGCATCTATGATCCTCCTCACATGTAGTGTATTCACCAGGCCACTGCTTTGTCCCTAATTTCCCATGTGTCTTGGGGAAACTGTGACCTAGGCTGGAATTCCCATAGTTGCTCCTGGTTATAAACAGCATGGACTTTCTGCCTGACTTCGGGAGCATGTGTCCTGGGTTTGCTGCTGCTCTTTGGGGGGTGCTGGTGAAAGGCTCTGTGAGTCCAGGCCCAGCAGGGAGCTGAGGGTGCCCTCTGGAGATGTGGAGCCTTCTGACACCCCAGCC
>NW_003853742.1:0-1234 GCF_000181295.1 Otolemur garnettii
GCACTCTTCAATCTTCTCTCTTGTCTCTGCTCCAAACCATCAGCTAATTTGCTAAGGTTCTGTCCTTTCAGCCTCTTTCTGGACGGGAGCTTCTGTAAAAAGCTGGCTGCAGTTCGCCATCTTGGCTCCGCCCAGTTTTTCCTTTCTTAAATTGCATACAGATTATTTTTTGGCACCCTCTGTATATGGTCCTAAAGTGGGGTAATGTAATTTAAAATTTAAACATAAGGAGACTGCCATTGGGGAGAATTCTGGGAAGATGGTCAACTGGTAGCAACCCCCATCAGAGGCTCCTGAGCAGAGGAAGAAAAACTGGATGGAATTGGACTCTACAAAGCCAAAGACAAGGAGCTGAGCCAAGAAAAAATTCAGCAAGCTCTAATTCTAAGGAAGAGCATTCAAGAAAACAAATTACAGGTACAAAGCCTATTGATTAAAGTATGGGTGACCCCCGTCCTGGTGCAGGCTATCTGAGAACAAGCAGAGAACAAAAGACCTCTCATTTTACCTTGCTGGAGAGAGCTGCTAAACTCCAGGACTCTTTCTCCAGGAAGGTCCCACTTATGAACCTAGACACCACCCTGCCAGGCATAAATTTGAACAGATATTTTCCCCCCACAAATCCAAGCTCCCAGTCCACCCTTTCCCGCTTGCATGGCAGTCTGAAGTTCTGCCCCCTGTAGATCATAGAGTGTTTAGTCTTGTCCTGAGAGACCTGGGCATAGTGTGGACTGCCAACCATCAGGACAGAATCTGTTACTAATGGGGAAGAAGGAGGGTATAGGAAGATAGGAACACTCGGTGGGAGGAGGAGCAGTCCCCTGGTTATGACTATGCCTGGCCAGTGGTAGTATTGACCTTCAGTTTGGGCTGTGTCTCGCGGGACAGGCTGCAGAGACCCCAGCTCTGATGGCACCCATAGGGAGAGAGTGGGTGCCCCGCATGGACTGAGTTTGGCAGACAGGGCTGGTCCCCAGCTTGGTAGGTGTGGACTGCGACCTGAGAGCATGGGCATGGTCTCCTGATTTCAACAGAACCCTCGATCAGTGGCTTACTGGGTGTGAACCAAGACCTGAGGGCTAGGGCATGCTCCACTGCCTCCAGCGGGGCTGGTGAGCAGAGGTTTACCAGGTGAGGACTGAGACCTGCAGGTGGAGTGTGGTGCCCTGACTCTAACAGTGTCTGCAAACAGAGGCTTGCCAGGCAGTGGACTGAGACTGGCGGTGGGGGTGGG
>NW_003853742.1:1535-5192 GCF_000181295.1 Otolemur garnettii
CTGCAAACAGAGGCTTGCCAGGCAGTGGACTGAGACTGGCAAGGGGGAGAGGGGCATGGTCCCCTGACTCCAACTGGTCTGGCAATCAGAGGCTAGCTGTGTGTTTACTGAGACCAATGGCTCCAGCTGGGCCTGCGAGCAGAGAAGCAGACAATAGCGTGGACTGAGTCTGGTGGGTGGGCATGTGGACCCCTGGCTCCAATTGTGCTTTGAATCCCTTTGCTTTGAATTGTCCTTGAATCTCTCTCTGTTGGGCAAGGTTTGCATTGCCAGAGACAATTTGGTTGGAACCTGTGTCTGGGACTGTCCACTCAGGGACATTCTGAGGTTGACCTTTAAAATTCTGTAGTGGAAAAGAACTGAAGGGTGGGAGTTGAGCGCCACAGCTTTTTGTATCTCTTCACAGTCGAGATTTAAATCTAATAGTGTGGTTTCTTAGGACAGGGTAGAGATTGCCTGATATCAAAACAGAGCTAGCCTGCACTATCTCACCAAGTAGAATCTCCAGCCAAAATTCTGAAAGGGGATAAGCCACAGTTACAAAGCCTAGACCTTTGGTAAGGGGCTATCTCTATTACCTGGGAACCCCAATTCAATCTCACCCTCCTAGTTCTAATAACCAAACAGTGGAAAATAAACATGGTGGAGACCCAACATAAGAATTCTGGCAACATGAATAACCAGATAGATCAGCTCCCCCTCAAGAAATGACAAAGGAGATACAACTGAAGATGCCATGCACAGACAAATGGCAACCATGTCAGAAATTGAATTCAGAATATGGATTGCAAATAAGAGAAATAGAATGGAAGAAAAGACAGAAATTGAATTCCAAAGAGTAGTTCTAAAGTTGTCTCAAGAAATTAATGAATTCAAAGCCCAAGTCACCAAAAATATGGACATAATGAGAAAAGAGGGCAGAACTCAAGGAAACGAAAAAGTTAGTTGAGGAACTTCAAAATACAGTAGAATACCTCAGTAACAGAGTTGACAAGGCAGAAGAAAGGATTTCTGAAACTGAGAACAAAGCTTTTGAACATTCCCAAACACTCAAAGAGGCAGACAAATGGAGAGCAAAAACTAATCATTCCCTGAGAGAGTTGTGGGATCACTCCAAAAGATCAAACATTTGTCTTATAGGAATTCCTGAAGAAGAGGGTGGTCCTAAAGATACAGATGCTCTACTCCAAGAGATTTTGGAGGAGAATTTCCCAAATATTGCAAGAGATACAGAACTTCAGATAGCAGACAGTTTCAGAATCCCAGTAAGACTCAATCCAAATAAAGCATCTCCTAGACACATTGTGATTAACTTTGCTAAAATTAAGATGAAGGAGAAAATTCTGCAAGCAGCCAGATGTAAAAAAAGGATCACCTACAAAGGGAGAAATATCAAAATAATTGTGGATCTCTTAGCCGAAACATTTCAAGCCAGAAGGTGGTTATCAATCTTCAGTCTCCTAAAAAAAAAAAAACAAAACTTCCAGCCCAGGATCCTTTATCCAGCTAAACTGAGTTTCATTTGTGATGGAGAAATCACATACTTTAATGGCATAGCCATGTTGAAGAAATTTGCCATAACTAAACCAGCTCTGCAGGATATTTTCAGACCCATCCTCCACAAAGATCAGTGCAATGCTCTACCTCCAAAGTAAACTCACACAGAAATTCTTGAACAAAACCCAACTTCCACAGTAGTGAAAGGATCAAAAATGTCCACTAGACCTCTGAAAATCATGACACCCAAACACAACCAGGCTTATCAATTCTCTCAATTAATGTGAATGGTTTAAATTGTCCTCTAAAGAGACACAGGTTGGCTGAGTGGATACATAAACTCAGACCAGATATCTGCTGCATACAAGAATCTCACCTTACCTTTAAAAATAAAAATAGACCCAGGGTGAAGGGATGGACTTGTATAATAGAGGCAAATGGAAACCAGAAAAAAACAGGAGTTGCAATTTTAGTAGCAGATACAATTGGCTTTAAACTAACAAAGATAAAAAGGCAGGTCACTACATATTTGTCAAGGGAAATAACCAACATGAAGATATTTCAAAAATCAACATTTATGCACCCTACCAGAATGCTCCTAAATTCATAAAGCAGACCCTAATGAGTATGAACAATTTGATATCTTCCTAAACTATAATAGTTGGAGAGTTTAACACCCCTTTGGTAGTTTTGGATAGATCCTCCAAGAAGAAACTAAACAAAGAAATATTAGACTTAAACCTGACCCTAGAACAAATGGACTTTACAGACCTCTACAGAACATTTCACCCTAGTAAAACTGAATATACATTCTTCTCATCTGCCCATGGGTCATCCTCCAAAATACACCATATCCTAGAACACAAGTCTCACCTCAGCAAATTTAAAAGTATAGAAATTATTCCTTGTATATTCTCAGATCACCATGGAATAAAAGTTGAACTCAACAGCAACAGGAATCTTCATGCTCAAACAAAGTCTTGGAAGCTAAATAACCTTAGGCTGACTGATAGCTGGGTCAAAGACAAGATTAAGAAGGAAATTACCAAATTGTTGGAACTAAATGATATTGAAGACACAAATTATCAAGACCTGTCGGATACTGCAAAGGCAGTCCTAAGAGGAAAATTTATCGCATTGGAAGCCTTCATCAAAAAAACAGAAATAGAGAAAGCCAACAACCTAATAAATCATCTCTAGCAAGTGGAAAAGGAAGCACATTCTAACCCCAAACCCAGCAGAAGAAAAGAAATAACCAAATTAGGACAGAATTAAATGAAATTGAAAACAAAAGAATCATTCAGAAGATCAATGAAACAAAAAGTTGGGTTTTTTAAAAAGATTAACAAAATTGATAAACCCTTGGCCACCCTAACCAGAAATAGAAAAGTAAAATCTCTAATATCATCTATCAGAAATGATAAAGAAGAAATAACAACAGACACTTCAGAAATTCAAAAAGTTTTCAATGATTACTACAAAAATCTCTATTCCAAGAAATATGAAAATCTAAAGGAAATAGACCAATACCTGGAAGCACACCAACTTCCTAGACTCAACCAGAATGAATTAGAAATCCTGAATAGACCTATATCAGCCACTGAAATAACATCAACACTATGAAATCTCCCTAAAAATAAAAGTCCAGGACCAGATGGCTTCACATCAGAATTCTATCAAAGCTTTCAAGAGGAACTAGTACCTATATTATACAATGTACTTCAAAGCATAGAAAAATAAGGAACACTTCCCAAGACATTCTATGAAGCAAATATCACCCTGATACCCAAACCAGGAAAGGATCCAACAAAGAAAGAAAATTATAGACAAATATCATTAATGAATATTGATGAAAAATATTCATAAGATCTTAGCAAACAGGATTCAACAACACATCAGAAAAATTATACACCATGGTCAAATTGGTTTTATTCCAGGGTTACAGGGTTGGTTCAACATATGCAAATCTATAAATATAATACATCACATCAATAAAATAAAAAACAACGACCATATGATTCCCTCAGTTGACGCAGGAAAAGCTTTTGATAATATCCATCATCCTTTCATGATCAGAATTCTTAAGAAAATAGGCATAGAGAGGGCAGAGCCAAGATGGCGGACTGCAGCCAGCTTTTTACAGAAGCTCCCATCCAGAAG
>NW_003853743.1:0-2245 GCF_000181295.1 Otolemur garnettii
GGATGGGTCCATAAACGGAGAGTTAATAGTGAGACCACACCTATGCAGCACATATCAAGTATAACTTGGATCTATCAGATATAGAACACAAATGTTTTAACACTGTAATTGGGTAAATGAGATGAAGGCTATGTTAATTACTAGGATGTAAGGACTCTAATTAGTACAAATAATCAACACATTGGCATAAATGTATTCATGATCTATGTACAAATGACTCAATAAAAAATAAAGAAATCACAAAAGAAGTATCAGATGGTATTAAAAAAACATTGTTAATTTGGCAAGTATAATGATGTTACTCCAGTTATGTTAAGAGTCCTTATGTGTTAGAAATGTACACTGAGTTATTTGTGGGTGAAATGGCATGTAGGGGTTATAGGTAGTGGAATAAATACCCAAGTGGCAAAAGTTGATGGAAATTTCTTATACTGTTATCACTCAGTTGTATATGATTGAAAATTTTCATAATCAAATATTAACATTTTAAACTATTTCTTTGAACACAGAGAAGACATTTCTATCAAACTGACATGTCAGAAAATGCCATCAAGGACAGATAACACGTTGAATGGCAAACCTGGATTCTAATTGGCAATCATCATTACAGTTTCAATCCCACAAGATGAATTTTAACAGAAATAAATGCCATAGCAAATGTTAAGAATGAAAGAAAGCTTACTTCATTGCCATTTATGAGAGAGAACTCACACTGCTGATATGAAAATGATTTTACACCAGGTATGACTGAAGACATCTTTAAAATGGTAGATGCAAAGAACTCATTTAGTTTTGTTCTCATTTCATAATAACAGGGTAGGATTGCTTAGTTCTACAATTTTCATTATATAATTAACAGGCTTGTAAATTCTATTTTGCTGCTTACTTGTCATTAAACAGAATATATTGGGCAAGATTTGTGTGTTGTCTTAATATCTTAGGACACTATTACTCATCAAATGTACTAGCTATAGTATACTTCGACAACCACGGTTGATACAGATAGGTAGAGATTTCTGCTGTACAGTGGCTGGCTGTGTTATTCTTCAATGCTCTCTTGGCTCATTGTTAGGTTCCCACTTCTGAGTATTTCAGCTATATGTCTCAGAGACTGCTTTCTCCTATAATAAACCAAATAATAAATTACTCGACATGTGCCTGGCTCCACATATCTGCCCTGCTTTCCACAAATGCCCTGCGTCTGCGTCTGCCCTGCTCTGCATGTATGCCAAGCTCCGGTATAGGATTTCCTCATGACAATCCCTGTGCTCTCCGGAGCCTCCCTCCTCCCCTTGGCCACTCTGCTTCCTGCTTTGGACCTGCTCCTGGGGTCTGCCCTGCTCCTCCCATCTGCCTTGCTCTCCCTGTCAGACTTTCTCCCTAACCCCCCCTGGTTCTCTGTATCTGCCCTGCTCCTGGGCTCCTCAGTGCTCCCAGTGCCTGCTCTACTCTCCTCTACCACCATGCTCCTGGTGTGCGTACGTGCTCACCCCCTTGCCCTCATTCCTGCATGTGCTTTCCTTCCCTCATCAGCCAAGCTCCCGACTATTTGCCTGATCCCACAGTCGGACACTCTCTCCACAAGCAGTGTTCTTACCTTGTATGCCCTCGTACCAGTGTCTACCCTGCTATTCTCTGCACTGCTCCCCACAACTGCCCTGCTCCTCTAATCCACCTACCTGTCCTCATCCCCCATGATCCCTACTTCCGCCCTGCCAGCCACTACTGCCCTCCTCACAGTGTCTGCATGGGATGCTTAACCAAGTACAACCATACTAAATAATTGTCCTGTTCCTCTCCTCTGCCCTGCTCCCCACTAGCTCCTACTCCACTCTTCCCTACTCCTCACTTCTGCCCTCCTCTCCACTTTGTACCGCACACCAATCCCACCCTGCTCTCTACACTGAAGTACTCCCTGTCTCAGCCCTCTGTCACCCCTGCTCCTGATGTCCCTCTGCTCTACAAGTTAGCCATAATCCCGCAGCAGGACCTATGTCCTCCCTTATCCTACAGACCAACCTTAACCCCACAACCCCTCAGCAGTCCACATCCACCATGCCTGAGTTGGCCCTGTGTTTTCCCTGCTTCCCCAGTGTGCCTTTTCCACTTCTGCTCTCCTCCTCTCCACTGTGTGTCTTCCTATGCCCCCTTGCTCCCAGTTCCACCCTGCTTCTGTTACACCCAACACCAGTGGCATTATAGAGAAATGTCAGCACACTGAGTCCAAATTCAGCACGGGTCCTTA
>NW_003853743.1:2585-5191 GCF_000181295.1 Otolemur garnettii
TGTTTCTGCAGGACTGCAGGCATACTCACAGAGCTAGTAAGGTTACCAAGAGGAGGGTGAAAGTGCTGAAATCTCTTAGAAAAATGGAATAAGCCTAATTATTTGGCCCCAAATGGAGTGAGGGACTTACACTTCCAGCTTCAGATCTCCTGCCCACTAAAGCCCTGCACCCAGCATCCATCCTGCTCCCCACTATCACCCTGATCCCTGTCTCTCCCTATTGATCCACCCCTCTAACCTGCTCCTCTCCACTGCCTTCCTTCTCTCCATTCCACTGCTCCCCAGTGTGCTCCCTGCTCCATGTGCCACCTGCTCCCCAGTATCCTCTCTTTAGCACAACCACCCTGATTTTTGTGTCCACATTGCTTCTAGTTTCCACCATGCTGGCCACTGTGGCTCTGTTCTGACATCTTGTCTGACATCTTGTCTGCCCCCCTCCTGTGCTCTGCCCTCCTCCACAGCACTGCTCCCAATACTACCCTGCCCCTTGCAAGTGCAGTGTTCCCAGTGTTCACCAAGCTCCCAGCATACACATTCAAACCAAACTCCCCTCACCCCTGCTCCTTATGTCCATTATGCTCCCCTCATTTGCCCTACTTCCCCTGTGGGCCCTTCTCTCCAATACCACCTAGCAATCCATTTCTTCCCTGCTCTCTACAAATGCTTTACTCCTCATATCTTCCCTGCCACCCACTACCACCCTGCTCCTGATATCTGCCCTGCTCCCTGTCTTTGAGCTCCTCCCCAGCACTGTGTTGCTCATGGATTTCACCCTTTTTCCCAACACTGCCCTGATCCCCATGGCTTCCCTGTTCTATCCACCTGCCCTCATCCTTGCATCTGCTCCAGATCCCTCCTCTGTGATGCTCCCAGAGTCACCCTGCTCCACATATCCATCCTGCTCCCCTCCATTGCACCACTCCCTGTGTCCCTCTGCTCCCCATTTCTGCTCTTCTCTCCTTATTCTCCTTTCTTCCATCTTTGGCCATGCTGCCCACTAATGCCCTGCTCCCCTAAACTGTCACACTCCCAGAATCCACCTTCCTGTCACAACTACCATGATACCCTTGCAAACCAGCTCTCCTCCTTCACCCTACTTCCTACATCTCACCTGCATCCCACTACTACCCCACTACCAGCCTCCACCCTACTCCCAATGTTCATTCTGCTTCGAATTACTACTAAGCTTCCCAATTCTGCCTGCTTCTGCTTGAGCCCTACTCCCCAAGTTTACATTGCTCTGCACAAACACCCTGCTGGTCTCAACTCCCCAGCTTCCTGCATTCCCAGATCTATCACAGAGAGGACCTATAGGACTATAGTCTAAGTCAAGGGCCAGTAGGTTTCCTGCAGTGGCTAAAAGAAGTAAGGATTGAGGAGAGGTCACCAGCAGGAAAATGGCACAGCTCTAGCATGAAGAATAGGTCCAGGCATCAGCAGGATAGACAAATTTTCACAGAGCATCCTAAAGTCTCCACCCATGTAGTCACTGCATATGACTCCCACACCCTTTCACAGTCTGGCAGGAAAGAGATTGAAGAGGACATCCTAGGAGGACATCTGGTGAGAGAAACCAGACCAGGAACCAAAGGGCATGACAACAACCCCCTTCCAAGTGCTGGATTGCATCAATACCAGTATTCCTGGGAAACACTAGAATAGTAACATTCTACTGCAGCCTTTACTGACATCAGAGATAAACCCCTGGTCTCTTCCAAGGAAGGGAGTGACTCCAAGATCAGCCCTTGGCACAAATATCAGTCTCTCTGCAGATGAGGATGACATCCCTAGTGCCCCTTTTCCACAATCTAAACTCACTGAAATGCCCTCTCTATGGGAAAAAAGAAAAAAAAAAAAAAAGAAAGAAAAATTACCTGGGCCTGGCCTGGTGTCAAGCACCTGCAGTTCTAGCTACTTGAGAGCTTCTTTGAGCCCAGGAGTTAGAGGTTGCTGTGAGCTGGACTAAAGCCATAGCAGTGTTATTCTGGGTTCCAGAGAGAGACTGTCTAAACAAAAAAAGGAAAGAAAAATTAATAAATTAAAAATAATTCCACTAATCCACATTGTTGAAATGTCCACACTACTCAAAGCAATATGCAATTTAATGCAATCCCTATTATACCTCTAATGTTATACTTTAAAGATTTCAAAAAAATAATACTTTTTTTTAATATGGAATCAGAAAAAACCTCAAATAGCCAAGACATTACTCAGAAATAAAAACAAAGCAGGAGAAATCACGCTACCAGACCTCAGACTATACTATAAATCAACATTGATTAAAACAGCATGGTACTGGCACATAAACAGAGAGGTAGATGTATGGAACAGAATAGAGAACAAGGAGATGAACCCAGCTACTTACTGTTATCTAATCTTTAACAAGCCAATTAAGAACATTCAGTGGGGAAAAGATTTCCTATTTAACAAATGATGCTGGATGAACTGGCTGGAGACCTGTAGAAGACTGAAACAGCACTCGCATCTTTGACCATTACATAAGGTAGACTCTCATGGGATTAAAGATTTAAACTTAAGACATGAATCTATAAAAATACAAGGATAAAGTGCAGGGAAAATTCTTCAAGAAATTGGCCTGGGTAAAT
>NW_003853744.1:0-5186 GCF_000181295.1 Otolemur garnettii
AGAACCGCAAGATGCCCAAAGTGGGCAGCAGGCTAGCTGGAAATTATCTCAGGATCCCTACCCAGAACCGCAAGATGCCCAAAGTGGGCAGCAGGTGAGCCCAGAATTACCTCAGGATCATTCCCCAGAGCCCCAGGGTGCCCAAAGTGGGCAGCAGGAGAGCCCAAAATTATCTCAGGATTCCTACTTAGAGTCCCAGACTGGCCAAAGTGGGCAGCAGGGGAGCCCGAAATTATCTTGGGATCCCTACCCTGAGCTTCACAGTGGCCAAATTGGGCAGCAGGTGAGCCTGGAATTATCTCAAGATCCCTACCCAAAGCTCCAGGGTGATTCTCCAGGGCCCCAGGCTACAGAGTTTCAGCCCATGGTTGACTACCAAGTCCCACCAACTGGCTCTATACCAGCTGCCCCAGAAACCATTCCTATTCGGACTCAGCCAGTCTATAATCCACCAAAGGTTCCTGCAGTGGTACCGTGGATGCCAGCACCTTCACGTCCATTAAACTGTCCACCTGGACTGGAATATTTAAGTAAGGTAATTTCAAATATGTAAAAATATCCAAAACTGTCCTTCTAGTTTACTTACCAGATTAATTACATTTAAGTAATTCCATATTTATTTACCATTATTAAGTAAAGTCAGAAATGGTAAACAATATGTTCAGTTAACAGATCAATAACTTTTCCAGATCAGGGTCATTTTTTTAATGAAAATACAAATGTCATAGGTGATTGTTTCCTATGATCTTGAATATAATATTCAAAAGCAAATGTTATTAAACACTAATTGTTAGGCTTTGTCCTAATTCTGATACAAACAGTCACTCAGTCTTTATAGAATTTCTATGATATGTAGGGGCTAATTATCACCATTTTACACAAAAAGAGACTGAGTCCAGGGAATTTGTTTGGTCAGGAATGAGCACCTAATTAACTAGGGCTGGCTTTTTAATCCTGGCACCTTTTTTTCTGGATTTCATGCTTTTAAATTCCAATAGTGAACAATTTCCTTGACTTTTGAAAGAAACTTTAAGTACAGCTTAAGAGTTCAGCTTTAGTAAGTAGTAACAAAAATGGAGTTAATATTTTTTGTGTCACATGACTCATCTTTTTCTTGTAATTTTTAAAATTACGTTTCTATAATACTGATTTTGTCTTTTTGGGAGATTCAGTTATACATATGCTCCCAATAAGAGGAAACAAGTCCTGGATTTTGCTGTTGTGCATGACAAACTGCCTCAGCAATATGAGGGTCAGTATTCGGTTTGTGTTACAAAATTAAATGCTACAAAATGAAATACTTGTAAAATAAGAACAAAAAGTTTTTATATGTCCAATTTATAAACCAACATTTTTATGATGTCCAGCTAGTTTTCAATAAGTGAGTTCTCTTTCTGGTACTCCCTGTAATAAATTAATTTCCTACAATATACTTGGAAAGCGTATATTATAAGAATGGTTAGTAGTTTATATTTCTCCAAGAAATGTCCTAAACAGATTAAGTCTTGGGGCCAGGCTGGTAGCTCATACCTGTAATCCTAGCACTCTGGGAGACAGAGGTGGATGAATCGGCCTAAACTCAGGAGTTCGAGACTAGCCTGAGCAAGAGCAAGACCCTGTCTCTATTAAAAATAGAAAAACTATCCAGGCATTGTGGTAGACTTCTGTAGTCATAGCTACTGGGGTCACTGAGGCAAGAGGATCTCTTGAGCTTACGAGTTTGAAGTTGCTGAGATATGGCTCCAGGGCACTCTCCCAACAGCGACCAAGTGAGACTGCTTACAAAGAAAAAACATTCAGTCTCATTAAATATGTAGAAAGATTTATCATTAACTACAGAAATGATTATATCAAGAACACTTAAAAAGAATAATTTTGAGACTTGCAGAAGTGGTGCAATGGGGCAAAAATTATGCTTTTACTTTTAAGCCTAAATTAGAAGGAACATTGTTTTTTTAGTTTTTATATACAGTGCAGTAAAAATCTTTCATTGACCTAAATTTACAAATATTAATAGTGAATTCTTTTGATAAACGTATGTGACAGCCCAACCAAGTTCATTGCCTCTTGATCAAGAGGAAGACAGTACCCTGGAGCCTGCAGGTATTACAGAGAGAAAGAGATTAATATGGCAGGTGCCATGGGAGGATGTGAAAGAAATTTCTCAGATCCATCTCCCTGAAAATTTCAGAGAAGGGATATGTAAAAGATAATTTAACAGGCAAAAGGCTAGGCAATTGCATCTGCTAATTGACTGGGTTCAGGGAAGAACCATAGGTGTGCAGAAATTGTCTTTGCTGAGGCAGTTCTTAAATAGGGGTTGAAGTACCATTTGAGCCAGCTCCTTGGTATAGGCCACTAGTCTGAGAGGGTCAGCCTTTCCACCAGAGCACAGAGCTTGAGGATGATATCTCCAAAACTAGCCTTACGTATCACAAAGGTGATGTTACTGATGGGGAAAATTAAGAATCTTTATGATCATCAGCTATGTGACTCCACAGTAGCAATTATAGGAAAAGCATGTAGGGACTGATACTTTTAGCTATGCCTGTACCTTTGCAAAATTTAGGCCCTTTCCAAAGTTCTCACCTCATACCCCTTTATTAATTTGTAAAGGGAGGTTTCACATGCAGAATTTTTCATTAAATATATGTCAACTGTAGTTTCACACTAAAAAAATGTAAAGTATTATTAAAATTTGATAATTATGAATGTTGATAATTGAATCTATGCAGTATTAAACAAAAACATGAAAATTAATTTGATTGATTAAATAAGATTTATCTTACAATGTAATTTTCTTTTCACTGTAATAGATAGATATGGTAGTGATTCGTCAGATACCTCACACTCCAAAAGGTATGTATTTATTGTATTTCTCTTATTTCTTGGGAAAAAAGAGACTTAAGCAGACTGAGAAAAATTAAATACTACAAATATAACACACTGGATGATATGCTATGGTAAACCTGATTACTAACAAGTGCCTTAGCAATAATGAAATCAGCAGTCAAAAATTAGTAGTCAAAGGATAAAACGCAGTGGGGCCTCCTTATCCACGTGTTCCACATCCATAGATTCAACCAACCAGGGATCACAAATATTGAAAAAAACTGCATCTGTACTGACCACATGTAGACTTTGTTTTCTTGTATTTATTCCCTCAATAATAAAATGTAACAACTCTTTATATTGTATTGTGTATTATAAGTAATCTAAGGATGACTTTAAATGTACAGGTAGATGTACATAAGTGACATTTTATGTCAGAGGCTTGAGCACTCCAGGATTTTGGCATCTGCAGGAGGTCCTGGAACCCGTCCCCCGTGGACACCGAGGGTGGCCATGTTATGATGGTGGTTGTCTGTCCTTACGTTGTAGACTCTAACCCAGAAGGAACACAACCAAGTCTAACTTTAGTTCCTCTCTTTCTGTACAAATCCCTGTGAGTGATTCAGTCACTTTACCTGACTTCTGCCACTTGAGCCATTTCTTCTCCAGTTACCTGAGTACAATTCCAAAGCAAGTGACCTTTTTAAATTGGATGTGGATGTCCTGGATCATTATTGTTCATGCGTGTGGTTTCTCTTGGGAGTTTTGATGAGCTGTGTAAAACTTTGTTCCATGGGCTGTATGGATGCAGGCCCACTGGAGTGCTGGAGGCTGCTGCCCAGCAGACCTGCAGGCTTGGCTTCCTGGAAGAGCACTGCTACCCCTGCTGAAGGGCTGGGCACCACAGAGGCTTCTTGGGTTGAGTGATCCTTAGGTGCAAAGCTAAACTCAGGAAGCGGTTTTAGAAGAGCTGCCAGGGGAATGAGACCTTGAATAGATGTATTATAGTGTTTCCTTCTAGACATAATGAAGATAGTCTTTGTAGGTATAATGAAAACTGCTACATTTAGAATATATCTCAAGATTTTGAGAACATAGCAGTTAGCAGGAAGAAAAGGGTACAAAGGAAAAACGGGAGGGGTGAAGGAGGAGCAGTGAGGTAATCGATAGCTTTCTTGTGAAATTCTATTTGGTGCTCAATAAATCTATAAAAGATAAAATGAACATTCCTAAAAGAAATTAGAGATATCAGTGCTATATTCCTCTGGGTGTGGGGGTGGGGGAAGATGTAGGAGAGTAGTCATGGCTCTTCCTTACTTTGCATCTGTGAAGATAAATTCAAGATAATCAACATTTGAGAGGTCATGTAGGCTACAGTCCTAAGCTTATAATGGGCACGGCTTCGTTTTATAGGGGTTGTAAGATTTGTTAGGGCTGAAGGAAATAAAAAGTGTTTTACTCCAGAATACATCTCTTTGACATATTTTGAGATGGCTAAGGGGAAACAGGAACAATGCTGGAAGGCTGTCTAGGTGGGGAAGCTGGGGGAGAAATTTGCATCTGTAGGGAATCTCTATTAAATGTAGCCTGGCCTGCCTGTTTGACCTGGGACAGGCTTGCTTGGAGTCTGACATCCTAAAAGTTCAGCACATAAACATTCACTGTGGGCTGCTACTGTGAGGCTTAGCTTCATGACAAGACAACCTTGGGATCCTGGTTTTCTTTCTCCTTCCCATACCCTAAGTACAAACATTAAAACTAAAACAAAGAAAAACATCGTGTGTCATTTTCTAAGCTCCGTCATTACTTAGCGGAGGACTCTGTACATCACTGGGGAGAGGATGGCAGTGCTAGCGTGACTCAGTTCTCAGGCTCAGTCCTCCTTTTTGGCATAGTGAATTTTGAGGCATCCTATGATTTTTATTTTTCCTTTACATGATGCTCCACTATAAAGGGGTGAGCCCATTGGTTGCTGCTTCCTGGCTGTAAACAAGGAGAGGTATCCAATGCATGGATCAATATGGGGAACCCTTTGGTAAGATGCCATGCACGTGTCAACATTGAGCATCCCTCTGTTTTCCTCTTGAAGACATGATTCCATCTAC
Source organism: Otolemur garnettii (assembly GCF_000181295.1). Lineage (NCBI taxonomy): Eukaryota > Metazoa > Chordata > Mammalia > Primates > Galagidae > Otolemur > Otolemur garnettii. Next base: position 4,938 of record NW_003853744.1, read on the forward strand.
AGTGCTGAGTTCACTTAGGATGACTATGTTCTAGATCTTCCATGAGTCGAAGGCTTAGTTACCAAGCACCCTCAGTCTTCGTCTAATGCACAGCTCCCAGTGCTGAACTACTGTTGAACTAAATTATGGTCCCCTGGACCCAATGTCCTTCTATGATCTAACTCACCTTCCATTTTCTCTCTTTCCCTGTTTACATTGCATTCAGAGTGAGCACTATCATCACTTCCCTTCAAACACAGAGCAAAAATA
>NW_003853745.1:0-5186 GCF_000181295.1 Otolemur garnettii
AGAACCGCAAGATGCCCAAAGTGGGCAGCAGGCTAGCTGGAAATTATCTCAGGATCCCTACCCAGAACCGCAAGATGCCCAAAGTGGGCAGCAGGTGAGCCCAGAATTACCTCAGGATCATTCCCCAGAGCCCCAGGGTGCCCAAAGTGGGCAGCAGGAGAGCCCAAAATTATCTCAGGATTCCTACTTAGAGTCCCAGACTGGCCAAAGTGGGCAGCAGGGGAGCCCGAAATTATCTTGGGATCCCTACCCTGAGCTTCACAGTGGCCAAATTGGGCAGCAGGTGAGCCTGGAATTATCTCAAGATCCCTACCCAAAGCTCCAGGGTGATTCTCCAGGGCCCCAGGCTACAGAGTTTCAGCCCATGGTTGACTACCAAGTCCCACCAACTGGCTCTATACCAGCTGCCCCAGAAACCATTCCTATTCGGACTCAGCCAGTCTATAATCCACCAAAGGTTCCTGCAGTGGTACCGTGGATGCCAGCACCTTCACGTCCATTAAACTGTCCACCTGGACTGGAATATTTAAGTAAGGTAATTTCAAATATGTAAAAATATCCAAAACTGTCCTTCTAGTTTACTTACCAGATTAATTACATTTAAGTAATTCCATATTTATTTACCATTATTAAGTAAAGTCAGAAATGGTAAACAATATGTTCAGTTAACAGATCAATAACTTTTCCAGATCAGGGTCATTTTTTTAATGAAAATACAAATGTCATAGGTGATTGTTTCCTATGATCTTGAATATAATATTCAAAAGCAAATGTTATTAAACACTAATTGTTAGGCTTTGTCCTAATTCTGATACAAACAGTCACTCAGTCTTTATAGAATTTCTATGATATGTAGGGGCTAATTATCACCATTTTACACAAAAAGAGACTGAGTCCAGGGAATTTGTTTGGTCAGGAATGAGCACCTAATTAACTAGGGCTGGCTTTTTAATCCTGGCACCTTTTTTTCTGGATTTCATGCTTTTAAATTCCAATAGTGAACAATTTCCTTGACTTTTGAAAGAAACTTTAAGTACAGCTTAAGAGTTCAGCTTTAGTAAGTAGTAACAAAAATGGAGTTAATATTTTTTGTGTCACATGACTCATCTTTTTCTTGTAATTTTTAAAATTACGTTTCTATAATACTGATTTTGTCTTTTTGGGAGATTCAGTTATACATATGCTCCCAATAAGAGGAAACAAGTCCTGGATTTTGCTGTTGTGCATGACAAACTGCCTCAGCAATATGAGGGTCAGTATTCGGTTTGTGTTACAAAATTAAATGCTACAAAATGAAATACTTGTAAAATAAGAACAAAAAGTTTTTATATGTCCAATTTATAAACCAACATTTTTATGATGTCCAGCTAGTTTTCAATAAGTGAGTTCTCTTTCTGGTACTCCCTGTAATAAATTAATTTCCTACAATATACTTGGAAAGCGTATATTATAAGAATGGTTAGTAGTTTATATTTCTCCAAGAAATGTCCTAAACAGATTAAGTCTTGGGGCCAGGCTGGTAGCTCATACCTGTAATCCTAGCACTCTGGGAGACAGAGGTGGATGAATCGGCCTAAACTCAGGAGTTCGAGACTAGCCTGAGCAAGAGCAAGACCCTGTCTCTATTAAAAATAGAAAAACTATCCAGGCATTGTGGTAGACTTCTGTAGTCATAGCTACTGGGGTCACTGAGGCAAGAGGATCTCTTGAGCTTACGAGTTTGAAGTTGCTGAGATATGGCTCCAGGGCACTCTCCCAACAGCGACCAAGTGAGACTGCTTACAAAGAAAAAACATTCAGTCTCATTAAATATGTAGAAAGATTTATCATTAACTACAGAAATGATTATATCAAGAACACTTAAAAAGAATAATTTTGAGACTTGCAGAAGTGGTGCAATGGGGCAAAAATTATGCTTTTACTTTTAAGCCTAAATTAGAAGGAACATTGTTTTTTTAGTTTTTATATACAGTGCAGTAAAAATCTTTCATTGACCTAAATTTACAAATATTAATAGTGAATTCTTTTGATAAACGTATGTGACAGCCCAACCAAGTTCATTGCCTCTTGATCAAGAGGAAGACAGTACCCTGGAGCCTGCAGGTATTACAGAGAGAAAGAGATTAATATGGCAGGTGCCATGGGAGGATGTGAAAGAAATTTCTCAGATCCATCTCCCTGAAAATTTCAGAGAAGGGATATGTAAAAGATAATTTAACAGGCAAAAGGCTAGGCAATTGCATCTGCTAATTGACTGGGTTCAGGGAAGAACCATAGGTGTGCAGAAATTGTCTTTGCTGAGGCAGTTCTTAAATAGGGGTTGAAGTACCATTTGAGCCAGCTCCTTGGTATAGGCCACTAGTCTGAGAGGGTCAGCCTTTCCACCAGAGCACAGAGCTTGAGGATGATATCTCCAAAACTAGCCTTACGTATCACAAAGGTGATGTTACTGATGGGGAAAATTAAGAATCTTTATGATCATCAGCTATGTGACTCCACAGTAGCAATTATAGGAAAAGCATGTAGGGACTGATACTTTTAGCTATGCCTGTACCTTTGCAAAATTTAGGCCCTTTCCAAAGTTCTCACCTCATACCCCTTTATTAATTTGTAAAGGGAGGTTTCACATGCAGAATTTTTCATTAAATATATGTCAACTGTAGTTTCACACTAAAAAAATGTAAAGTATTATTAAAATTTGATAATTATGAATGTTGATAATTGAATCTATGCAGTATTAAACAAAAACATGAAAATTAATTTGATTGATTAAATAAGATTTATCTTACAATGTAATTTTCTTTTCACTGTAATAGATAGATATGGTAGTGATTCGTCAGATACCTCACACTCCAAAAGGTATGTATTTATTGTATTTCTCTTATTTCTTGGGAAAAAAGAGACTTAAGCAGACTGAGAAAAATTAAATACTACAAATATAACACACTGGATGATATGCTATGGTAAACCTGATTACTAACAAGTGCCTTAGCAATAATGAAATCAGCAGTCAAAAATTAGTAGTCAAAGGATAAAACGCAGTGGGGCCTCCTTATCCACGTGTTCCACATCCATAGATTCAACCAACCAGGGATCACAAATATTGAAAAAAACTGCATCTGTACTGACCACATGTAGACTTTGTTTTCTTGTATTTATTCCCTCAATAATAAAATGTAACAACTCTTTATATTGTATTGTGTATTATAAGTAATCTAAGGATGACTTTAAATGTACAGGTAGATGTACATAAGTGACATTTTATGTCAGAGGCTTGAGCACTCCAGGATTTTGGCATCTGCAGGAGGTCCTGGAACCCGTCCCCCGTGGACACCGAGGGTGGCCATGTTATGATGGTGGTTGTCTGTCCTTACGTTGTAGACTCTAACCCAGAAGGAACACAACCAAGTCTAACTTTAGTTCCTCTCTTTCTGTACAAATCCCTGTGAGTGATTCAGTCACTTTACCTGACTTCTGCCACTTGAGCCATTTCTTCTCCAGTTACCTGAGTACAATTCCAAAGCAAGTGACCTTTTTAAATTGGATGTGGATGTCCTGGATCATTATTGTTCATGCGTGTGGTTTCTCTTGGGAGTTTTGATGAGCTGTGTAAAACTTTGTTCCATGGGCTGTATGGATGCAGGCCCACTGGAGTGCTGGAGGCTGCTGCCCAGCAGACCTGCAGGCTTGGCTTCCTGGAAGAGCACTGCTACCCCTGCTGAAGGGCTGGGCACCACAGAGGCTTCTTGGGTTGAGTGATCCTTAGGTGCAAAGCTAAACTCAGGAAGCGGTTTTAGAAGAGCTGCCAGGGGAATGAGACCTTGAATAGATGTATTATAGTGTTTCCTTCTAGACATAATGAAGATAGTCTTTGTAGGTATAATGAAAACTGCTACATTTAGAATATATCTCAAGATTTTGAGAACATAGCAGTTAGCAGGAAGAAAAGGGTACAAAGGAAAAACGGGAGGGGTGAAGGAGGAGCAGTGAGGTAATCGATAGCTTTCTTGTGAAATTCTATTTGGTGCTCAATAAATCTATAAAAGATAAAATGAACATTCCTAAAAGAAATTAGAGATATCAGTGCTATATTCCTCTGGGTGTGGGGGTGGGGGAAGATGTAGGAGAGTAGTCATGGCTCTTCCTTACTTTGCATCTGTGAAGATAAATTCAAGATAATCAACATTTGAGAGGTCATGTAGGCTACAGTCCTAAGCTTATAATGGGCACGGCTTCGTTTTATAGGGGTTGTAAGATTTGTTAGGGCTGAAGGAAATAAAAAGTGTTTTACTCCAGAATACATCTCTTTGACATATTTTGAGATGGCTAAGGGGAAACAGGAACAATGCTGGAAGGCTGTCTAGGTGGGGAAGCTGGGGGAGAAATTTGCATCTGTAGGGAATCTCTATTAAATGTAGCCTGGCCTGCCTGTTTGACCTGGGACAGGCTTGCTTGGAGTCTGACATCCTAAAAGTTCAGCACATAAACATTCACTGTGGGCTGCTACTGTGAGGCTTAGCTTCATGACAAGACAACCTTGGGATCCTGGTTTTCTTTCTCCTTCCCATACCCTAAGTACAAACATTAAAACTAAAACAAAGAAAAACATCGTGTGTCATTTTCTAAGCTCCGTCATTACTTAGCGGAGGACTCTGTACATCACTGGGGAGAGGATGGCAGTGCTAGCGTGACTCAGTTCTCAGGCTCAGTCCTCCTTTTTGGCATAGTGAATTTTGAGGCATCCTATGATTTTTATTTTTCCTTTACATGATGCTCCACTATAAAGGGGTGAGCCCATTGGTTGCTGCTTCCTGGCTGTAAACAAGGAGAGGTATCCAATGCATGGATCAATATGGGGAACCCTTTGGTAAGATGCCATGCACGTGTCAACATTGAGCATCCCTCTGTTTTCCTCTTGAAGACATGATTCCATCTACAGTGCTGAGTTCACTTAGGATGACTATGTTCTAGATCTTCCATGAGTCGAAGGCTTAGTTACCAAGCACCCTCAGTCTTCGTCTAATGCACAGCTCCCAGTGCTGAACTACTGTTGAACTAAATTATGGTCCCCTGGACCCAATGTCCTTCTATGATCTAACTCACCTTCCATTTTCTCTCTTTCCCTGTTTACATTGCATTCAGAGTGAGCACTATCATCACTTCCCTTCAAACACAGAGCAAAAATA
>NW_003853746.1:0-3256 GCF_000181295.1 Otolemur garnettii
GCAGAGTTAGGAATGCCCAGAGCATTCTTTGCCCAGGCAAAGAAGCGTGGTCACAGATGCATCTGACGAGACATAGAGGGAGCCGACCAGGATTGGTTACCTTCCTGGGGAGTCAGGGCTCTTCCTGAGAGTAAGAGGGAACCAGAGGAGGGCTTTGGAGAGGACAAGGAGGCATGAAGACCCATTGCCAAAGCTTCAGCACTTACTCAGGGGATTTCAGCCTAAGAATTTAAAATGAGACAAAGATATAAAACAATTGAGTCTAACATAAAACAGGTGCTTAATAAATATTAGGTTTGCATGCCACCTCTGAGTTAAAGTCCAGCTTCTCTTTTCACTCTTCTCTTCATTTGTAACATCAAAAATATGGAGTAAATGACGTAATTCTTGAAACATAAAACTGGCCTTACAGCTGTACCAATGAGAGTTTTCCAGAGGGAAGAAACCAACAGGACACAAAGTTGACCCTTGCACAACACAGGTTTTGACTGTGTGGGGCCACTGACAGGCAGGTTTTTTTTCAACCAAACAAAGATGGGAAATACGATACTCAAAGTGGGTAAAACCTGCACATATGGAGGCCAAGTTTTCATAGATGCAGGTTCTAGGGACCCAACTGTAGGACTGAGTCTGCATGGATTTTGATATACGCAGGGGTCTTGGAACCAACCCCTGCAGATACTGAGGGAAGAATGTATATAGAGAAGAGCTTTATTATAAAGAATTAGCTCGTGTGACTATGGAGAATGAGAAGTCCCAAGGTCTGCAGCTGGCCAGCTGGAGCCCAGGACAGCTGCTGCCATAGCTCCCAGTCCAAAGCCCTAAAGGCTGAAGACCCAAGGTGGCTCAGCTCCAGCCCAAAGGCAGGAGAGAACAGGTGTCCCAGCTCAAAGTGGGCAGGCAGAAGGAACTCCATCTTCCTAGGGGAGGTTCAGCCTTTTCTTCTACTCAGGCCTTGGACTGGCACCTGTCTCAATGCACAAGTTCAAACATTAACCCCATCCAGAAACGCTCTCATAGACACACCCAGAATAACATGTGACCAAACGTCTGCACGCCCTGTGACTCAGCCAAGTTGATATGAAATTGACCATCATCACAGGGAAGAAAAGAGAGATCTCAACTTTATTTTGAAAGAGAGATAGAGATAGAAATGGAGGTAAGTCTAACAAATGTGATCAGTGTAACATGGTTTCTTATACCCTCAATGAATCCTCAACAATAAATAAATTAATTAATTAAAAAAGAAGAAAAGAAATGGAGGTAAGTACCATCAGTCACACATACCTACATTTTGTTGCCCTTCCTTTTCTTATTTTTGCCACAGGCCTATGAGTGCTGCACCAGTAGCCCAGCTTTGCCCCATGGGCTGGGATGTTGCTACACTCCCTACCCTCTACCCCTACTCCATCCTGAATCTACCTGCAGCTGCAGGGACCGTCCCTGGCACTCCAAGCACAGGGGAGCCTGGAAGAGCAAGACGTTAAACAGCCTCCAAGCAACCCTCCAAATCCGGGATAGAAGTCGGTGTATATACCATGCGGTGTCCCTGTCTCTGAGTGACAATTTTACCACATGCTTGTCATGGTTTCTCGAAGAGTCCCTGGCAGAACCAAACCCCCCTTTGCCCCAACGCCCCGGCAGCACCCTGCTGATTAGCTCATCTCTGCAGTCCTCCTGTCCCTGGACTCAGATGTGCAGAAAAATAACTTACTCGTATCTGATACGAGTGTCTCCATTATAAAACCACACCCCATGGATAGTACAAAACAAATCTAAATTTGCTAAATCTCTTCCAGTTTTAAACAATACAACTGCAAGGAAATAGCCCAAATTTCACATGCCGAAACACTGAAACACTGGCGATCCCAACTTCCCATCATTATATCTTAGCCATAGGAGACTGTGATTTAGGGGATTCAGATGCCCAGAGCCTCCCTCCTCTAGATGGGGCATATCTGAGGGAGCCCTGGGGGAGGGGAAGGGAAAGAATAAGAAACCCACCTCCCATTCTGGTCCCAGGGAATACAGGGGAAGAAGAGAGGGGACGGAGGTTAAGGAGACAGCATGATCCTCCCTACTTGCTCTACGTGGGCTCTGGCTGAGAAGGAGAGGAGGCATTGGATCAGGGGACACTGAAGGAAGTGGGCACTTGCCTCACTTACATTTGAGGCTCAGAGAGGGGACCCTTGTTATGTTATGCACCCATGCACCCCACCACTGATTTAAAAAAAAACATGTCCAACCTCCATCAACAGGTCAGGCGCTGGTCCAACACCTCAGAGAAAGAGGCGACCTTCCCTTCATGGCGTGCATGTGTGGATGTCTGCATAGCCCTGGGTCCTTCCATTCAATTAACCTTCCTGAAAAAATAAAAAGTTTAGAGATTAAATCATATTTTAATTACACCGGGGGCACTTTGGGGTTTAGAGACAGTTTTAAAAAGAATCCTTTTGTAAAGACTGAGTCTCTCGTTGTTTGTTTAGTTTTTAGTGCAAACTCAGATTTTTCCTATACTTTTGGTTGACTTAAAGTTGCTCACACACACACACACACACACACACACACGCACAAGTTTGTCTCAATTACCTTGACAGCCTATGCTATTTGGTTTCAGGCTTTGTTTATCAGAGTAGAGGAGGGAGAAATGCCGGAGAGAGGAGGAGGACGAGATGGTAATTTGCTCTGCTGGATTTTTGCAGAGATTTCCCTAAAACAACCACGTCTGCAAGTTTACACTGTGTTCCATCATGTGAGTAGTTTAAAATCTTAAAGAAAAAAACAGGCAGATAATAGAACAACCTGAAACACTGGTTTAGAACCTAAAATGACCACAAGTTTAATGGGAGTGTGATACGTATTACTGGACCTGCTTTATTCTGCCATCTGGCCAGGTTCTCCCTGTGATTAAGGAGCCACGATAGCACGGCGTTGCCAGAAGGCAAACAATTCCAATTACCATGGAGCTAAACCATAATTACCATGCAAATGATTTCCATAATGTAATAGAATGGAATCTCTGGTCATTACGGGGCAGACGATTCACAGTGTTAATTGGGGTTAGTCTGTTTTCAGAGAGTAAATAATATTAACGGTAAAATAAATCCAAACTAATATTAGGTTTGACTTTGCTTATAATCAAGGGGAATGGTCTTCTTCAAAAATTACATTTGCATTACAGAGACAACCCATAGTGGCTTCACTCTGTATCATAAGCAAAATAATTTGGATCAAAAATACTAGGAGACAAAGGGAT
>NW_003853746.1:3490-5170 GCF_000181295.1 Otolemur garnettii
CATGCCAGTAGTCAAACCCAAGGCTCTTCCCTCCTGCTACTAAGCCCACTACTTCCTACCACAGCTCAGAAGTCCTAGAAGCTCCTTCCACCAGAACTCTCGCTCACCATTCTGTACAGCCACTGGGAAGCACGTGACCTCAACTTGGCCATCCAGATTCATTCTTCCAAGCCCCTCAAGTCTCACACAAACTGCAGTGTCTCACCCCCAGCCTCAGTGCCCTGAAGGGTGTGGAGCTTCTGCTGCATAGCAGACACCGTTTCTGCCTGGGGCTCCTCTCATCCTATTTTTAAACCAGTTTCTCCACTTTTCCTCTCATTCTCTGAGCCACACACCATCCGTCTAACAGACTCCCTCCTGAGGCGATCCTAGCCAGAGTTCATTTTGGTGGCCTTCCCAAGAGGAAGCTCAGCTGGCATGAGAAGTATAAGGCAGGTCCTCCCAGCAGGAGAGAGAGTCATGATTATGGGCTAAATTGGAGCTGTTTGTGGTCGATTTAAATTTGAGCACATCCGGTGAGGAGATGACGTAATCAGATGCAGAGGAAGTTGTGGTTGAGACCAGACTCCAGAGCCAGACTGTGTGGGCTGCAGCCTCCCCTCCTGCCCAGATAACAGTCTGCCCTGGGGTGAGTTGTTTAAAAGCACAGTGAAGAAAGCAAGAATCCATTCCACCAGCCTGAATGAGTTGTGCCTGTTGAATTCACAGAGCAGAGCCTGACCCCAACCCCAGCAAGCCTTCCTTGTAAGCACTAAAATGTGATTCTTAGGACTCCTGAAAAAAGATAGCCCAACCCCGCAAGGCTTCCCTGTGAGGACTAAAACGTGATTCTTAGGACTCCTGAAAAAAAATAGCCTATGTGAGTAAGCAAATAAGATTTTCAGGTTCAATAAACTGACGTGATGTCTGTATACAAGTAGTTGCCTAGTATCCAAAGCAGCCTTCCTGGAGCTGCAATTATTCCTGTGACATTGCCATTCTTCAAGTTTTATTTCGGAATTTCTCCTTCAGATTTTTATTGAGACCCTATCATACAGAGGTTTGATGGCTTTGTTCCAGCTAGAAAGGGATTTAGTTATTAAATGCCAAGTAAAGAGATTATTAAAATACGTAAGCTCTGCGTCACTATTCCTCCCCTGGTCACCCAAGCCTCCCCATAAAACTGGTGCTGCAGGTCACCGGAGAGGTGAGGAACTGTGAAATTTTGCTCCCACAGCCCCACTTGCTGGGGAGCCCGAGTGTGTGGAGCAAGCCCAAGGGCTGCCTGGCGGGACAGTCCCTCTGTCTCCTCGCACCCTGAGATGTGGGTCTCAGACGCTTCCGAGGAAGGCCCAACCCCGCAAGGCTTCACTGCCCTCTCTCCCTCTGCTCACCTCTCCAAGGTCTTGGTCAGTATGGGCCGCTGCCGCTGTTGCCTCTTGGTCCTTCACCAAGGCTAAAGCGGGTCACTCCCCAGTCCCGTCCATAGCACTTTCTCAGACTCTCCAGAGGTAGCCAGCATCTGTCATTCACCTGATTTGGGTTAACTTGAGCCAATTTCCCGGGGCTGCATTCATGGGGTACCTGGGGGCCCACCCAGGCCTTACCAAGGTTAAACCCTCTGCACAGTTTACAATTTAAAGTCAGTGCCACAGTCGATTCTGTGAGCGCAACAGCTTCAGCTACCCACCGCCGATAAGC
>NW_003853747.1:0-1549 GCF_000181295.1 Otolemur garnettii
TAACTATGTAACTCTGTTTTGGATATTATTGTTTATATTTTCTTGTAATGAACACATAAAGCACTGGAAAACTGAGGCAGGTGTATTGCTTGACCTCCCAAGCTCAAGACCATCCTAATTAAGAAGGCGACTCCATCTCTAGAAATGATTGAGCATTGTGGTGGGTGCCTGTAGTTCTAGCTACTTGGGAGGCTGAGGCAGGAAGAGAGGTTGAACCCAACGGTTTGAGGTTGCTGTGAGCTATGACACCATGGCATTGTATCAAGGATGACAATGTGAGACTCTGTCTCAAAAAAAAAAGTAAACAACACATAAAATTGACAATTTTTAATATTTTAAAATTATTATTTTTTGGGGGGGGGATTTTGGCCAGGGCTGGGTTTGAACCCACCACCTCCGGCATATGGGGCTGATGCCCTACTCCTTTGAGCCACAGGAGCCAGCATCTCAACAATTTTTAATATTTTAATTACACAGTTCAGTTGTGTTAAGTATATTGACCTTGTTATGCAAATTATATCTCTAGAACATTTTTATTTTGCAAAACTGAAACTCAGTATAGGTGAAACTGATACCAGACTTTTGTCTTCAAGGGTTCTTGGTCTCAGTGATTCGAAGAATGTATCCACAGACCACAGATCAGTGGTAAGACAGGATTTATTTACAGAAAAGAAAAGAATACAAAAACACCAAAGCTTCTGACAGAACCCAGGTCAGGGAACAAAACAAGCTCTCTAGCTCCCTCTTTTGGTCTCTCTCTGGGTTCTTTGCTCAGAGATATATATAGTTGCACGGGGTAATTTAGCTGGCACTCAATTGTTACATTTAGCCACCTGGGGCAGAACTCAGTTAATGAAGGTCTACAATCCCTTTCATTCAGGCCTAGGAAATTTACATGAAATTGACCAGACCTAGAAAAGGTGGGGCTCCCAGTTCAGCAGGAAGTACAAGGGGAGGGAGACCTAAGGGGCTGGTGTCTCCAGCAATTGTTTGGCCCCTCTGGCTACTGGAGCCTCCTACCTCCCCCCCCACCCCCCACCCCCCACACACACTCCCCACCCTCCAGCCCACAGGTTCTGGCTGCCCCTGCACCATCACCTCCTCCAAGGCTAAGGCAGTAGGTCCTGCAGCTCAGTTTTCAGTTGGCTGGGGAGCCACCTGTCCTGTATCAAAACTGCTATCCATTTTCCTTACTGCCTGGTCCTTTATATAAGCTCTACTCTACTTTTTGTTGTTGTTTCTACAAAGTAACTACTTCCATTATTTTATTTATTTTTTGGGGGACAGAGTCTCACTTTGTCGCTCTTGGTAGAGTGCCGTGGCATCATAGCTCACAGTAACCTCCATTTCCTGGGCTCAAGCAGTCCTCTTCCTCAGCCTCTCATGTAGGTGAGACTACAAACACCCTCCAAAATGCCTGGCTATTTTTAGAGACGGGGCCTTACTCTTGCTCAGGATGGTCTTGATCTTCTGAGTTTATGCAGTCCACCTAACTCTGACTACTAGAGTGCTGGGAATTCAGTCATGGGTCACCAGGCCAGGTCTTACT
>NW_003853747.1:3089-5167 GCF_000181295.1 Otolemur garnettii
TTAAAAAAAAAGAAAAGAAAAGAAAAAAAGTGAAGTCCTTCTGGAAATTAAAACCAAGAACAGGCATAGAGGCTCATAATTATAAACCTAGCACTCTGGGATGATAAAGTAAGAGGATTTCTTCAATTCAGCAGTTCAAGACTAAGCCTCAGTAAGTGAAAGACCCCTTCTCTACTAAAAAAATAGAAAAGCCATTAGCCATGCACTGTAGTGAAATCTATAATCTGGGCTTATTTGGGAGGCTGAGATAGAAAAATCATTTGAACCCAGTAGCTTGAGGTTGTTCTCTGCTGGACTGATGTCATGGCACTCTAGTATGAGGTGAGAAAGGGAGAATCTGTGAGAATAAGAAAATGAAAATTGGGCGGAGCTTGTAGCTTAGTGGGTAGGGTGCGGGCCACATACACCTAGGTTGGCGGGTTTGAACCCAGCCCGGACCAGAAGACAACAGTGACAACTGCAACAACAACAACAACAAAAATAGCCAGGCATTGTGGCAGGTGCCTGTAGTCCTAACTACTTGGGAGGCTGAGGCAAGAGAATGGCTTATGCCCCAGAGTTTGACATTGCTGTAAGCTGTGATGCCACAGCACTCTACTTAGGGTGACAGCTTGAGACTGTCTCAAAGAAAAAAACAAAAATGAAAATTAAAATATAATAAAGACAAGAACAGAGCTGCTCATAAGTAAAAATAATAGAAAGAAACCTAAGCTTCTAAAAAATTATTTCCATTGGAGCTGAACTTCCTTAATCACACTTTAGTATTTGGTTTCCTCCTTGAATTTTGGACCTCTCAAAAGTGTTATCTGCTTCATTCACTCCAACCTACCTGGGTGCTTGACTATTCTCTGGTGTGTCTTCATTTTCCATGGTTCTTTGCTTTGCTCCAGACAGGTGAGGAGGTCTGGCTTAGAGACAGCAAGACCTGTTTTATTAGAAAAATAACATGACTCTTGTTGGAATTCTCCAACTGGCAATCTAGTACCTTGCTAAAGCAGAGAAAAGAACATTTTAAAAGATCCTGAAATAATAATCTCCAAATAGAGCTTCCTAACAGAAACTTTAGATTTTTTTTCTTTGAGACAGAGTCTCTTTTTTTTTTAGACAGAGCCTCAAGCTATTCCCCTGGGTAGAGTACAGTGGCATCACAGCTCACAGCAACTTCAAATCTTGGGCTTAAGCAATTGACTCTCTTGTCTCAACCTCCCAAGTAGGTGGGACTACAGGTGCCCGCCACAACACCTGGCTACTTTTTCGTTGCAGTTGTCAAGTGGTGTTTAGCAGGCCCGAGCTGGGTTCGAACCTGCCAGCCTCAGTGTATGTGGCCAGCGCCCTACCCACTAAGCCAGGGGTACCACCCAGACACTTTAGAATTTTGAAAAAGCATTTAAAGTTGGTGGCTTTTTTTTGAGACAGAGCCTCAAGCTGTCACCCTGAGTAGAGAGAGTGCTATGGCATTACGGCTGAGCCAAGTTGGAGGATTTTAATTCCACTACCCAGTACTACTGAAATAAAATCTGGTGCTAGAAATCAGTCTTAAAGGTATATGTAACAATCTATGCTACTAAATTTCTGCAATTACCATTAATCTAGTAAAGGATATAAATTAGCTGAAAAAAAGACTATAGTTAATGCCAAAATAAAACAACTCCAGGCTCGGCGCCTGTAGCTCAGTGGCTAGGGCACCAGTCACATACACAGAATTGGTGGGTTCGAATCCAGCCGGGTCTGCCAAACAATAATAACAACTACAGCCAAAAATTAGCCAGGCATCATGGCAAGCACCTATACCCCCATCTACTTGGGAGACTGCAGCAAGAAGATGGCTTGAGCCCAAGGATTTGAGGTTGCTATGGGCTGTGATGCCACAGCATTCTATTGAGGGTGACATAGTGAGACTCTGTCTCAAAAAAAAGAAAAAGAAAAAGAAAAGAAAAATCTCCAATATTTTCTTTTCTACATCAAAAAGTTCTTGGCCTCGCATGGTGGCTCACATCTGTAATCCTAGCGCTATAGAAGGCCAAGGTGGTTGAATTGCTTGAGCTCAGGAGTTTGAAACCAGCCAGAGCAAAACTGAG
>NW_003853748.1:0-5167 GCF_000181295.1 Otolemur garnettii
GGAGGTGCGGCCTCCCAGTAAGGTGGGGGGGGAGCAAAGAGAAGCAAAAGCTGAGGTGGGAGGGAGGCAGATGAAGCAAGTGTTAGACCCGCTGAGTTTGCAGGGCTGGCGGCAGCGTCTCAGTGAGACGCTCAGGCACTAAATGAACCTCTGAGTTAAGAGAATAAGGAGAGTGACCCGATTCAGCAATGTTGACGTGGACATTCCCGTCCAGCTAGTGCAGCAGGTAAAGTTTAAAAGTAGAAAAAAAATCACACAAGAGGAAGAGAAGGGAGGACCGGAGTCAGAACACTGCAGATTATCAAGACTTGACAGGGTGGGGGAGGCAGAAAGGGGAAGAGGGTACAGAGCCATGATGGAGACAGGAGGGAACCAGGAGAAAGCTGTGTCCCACCAACCAATGAGGGAGGATGTCAAAGAGAGAAGTGCCATGGTTCGCATGTTCCTGTCAACAGTCACGTTAAAACTTAACTGTGAATGTGATGGTCTTGGGAGGCGGGACCTTTAGGAGAACTCCACCCTCACCAGGGGACGATGCCTTCCCGTGGGCGGCGGCCTGGCCCGCAGGCCCTGTGTGTCCTGAATGCACCCTTCACCTTCTGCCTTGGGCTGACCTCACCAGAAGCCAGTGCTCATGTACTGCCCAGCCTCCAGAGACAAATAACCCCTGCTCTTTCTAAATCACCCAGGCCGTGCTGTTCTGTTACAGCAGCAGAAAGCAGGCCCCCTGGACAGAAGCAGACATTATTATTTTCGAGATATTAAGCTAAATAAGGACTGAAAAGTGCTCCTTGAATTTAACACTACATCGTTTATGATCCACAAAGCTAATTTTAAAGAGGAGTTTTGTTTTAAGACAGAGCAGAAAAGGTTGATACTTGAGGAGATAGAAAGATACAACCTGGGTGAGGGACAGAGCCCATCTCACTCAGGGGTGGGAGATTAGCCCCAAGTGACGTCAGAGCACTTTTTCCTTGGAGTAAAGAGCAAAGTGAGAGAAAGGGTACAGTTAACTCCAAAGTTCGCAAGTGGGAGTCAAACCTGAGAGGCCTCTTATCGGAGTATTTCTATTTTCTTTGCAAAGTGACAGACACATATTCAGTAACAGATTATGAAATCATTGAACTTCCTCTCCCCACACGCACAGTTAAAATTCCCCATGATTTTCGTGTCAGAAAATTGCAAACTCCAAACCATGGGGCTCTTTGCCTGTCAACAGCTGTAATAGAAGCTGGGCTGCGATTCCCGAATTGGACGCACGTTTTCTGCTCATTTCTGGCATTTGCGAGAACTTTTTCCCTCTGCTTCCTCTGATGCAGGGAGGACTATTTTAAGTGTAATGTCTCTTTTGAACTTGGTTCCCTGTAAAAATGCATAAGCTTCCTGAAGCTGCTGCCTCCAGTGGTTTTGGAAACAGAGAGACACAAAGCTGCAACCCAGGGATAAATGAGAGGGGGGGTTGTCTCCACATAGTCACAACACGGTCAAGGATGTCGTCCCAAAACGTCAAAAGTGTTGAATATATTAAAAAAAAAAAAAGAGGAGGATTTGTTAAAAGAATCAATGAACGTATGTTTAAAAGTGTATAGAGATAGCCCTTTTTGCTGCTGTGCCAAAATGCCAGGCCACATAGCTAATGAAGAGCAAGCATGCACTTCCCAAGCCCTGGAGGCTGAGGGTTGAGAGCTGGGCGCCAGCAGACGTGGTGTCCAGTGGGGCACCCTCCTCACTGCGGCTTCTCACCTCACTGTGTCTCTGCAGGGGTGGAGGGACAGACGAGTCCCCCGGCCTCTTTTATGAGGATGCTAACCCCACTTACGAGGGTCTAATTGGATGACTTAGTCACCACCCAAAGGCCCCACCTCCTAACACTATCACTTTTGGACCAGGATTTCACCATATCAATTCAGGGGGACGTGAACATTTAGATCATGACACCTGCCAGCAAAGATGCCTCATGGAAGCTGTCTCATAGCAATGGCATCTGACTATCCATAATTTTACTTAGTCCCGTGGCTATGGGCAGCTGGTATCCATAATACTAGCTGGCATCTGCTGAGGGCTTACTCTGTGTCGGGCGCTGTGCCGCCAGTTTGGCCAACACCGCCATGGGTCCTCGCTGCCCACTTCACAGGGAGAAACCGAGTTATGAAACAGTGAGGAGCTTAGTCCAAAGTCACACAGCTTGTTTACATGAGTATAAAGCAGTACTATCATCATCGTTACCCTGAAAACGGGTCAAAGGTTTTCCCCAAGTTATACTGGTGTCAGAATGGCGTTACTTTTCTCACAATCCTAAATTCTGTGGCATATTTTCACAAATGAGTAGTCTGAAGCTGACCTCTGCATTTCCACTCACACACAACAAGAAGCTCCCGTTCTCGGTATCCGTGGGCATCGAACGCGCACTGTGGGCTGTGAAAAAGGAGCAGATACATAATGACATGGTTCACGTGTCACTGTAGGTATAAATAGCTGATCTAAGCTACTGTTTACAGAGCATTCAACTGTGCCGGCTGTTTTAATCCCTTCACATCTATATTGGTCGTGCTATCTATATTACAGATGGTAGGTGGTATCTATACTGCCTACATTATCTATATTGTAGATATAGATGGGTGTTCTATAGCATACTAGGAAATTACTTAGGAAACAAAAGAAAACTAAGCTAGTGCTTAGTATTAGGGTTTTATTATTTGACACAATAAATATTATAAAAATATTTTTAAAAAATTTGACTACAAATAGAACTAGAAAAACATCTTAAAAATTATGCTGAAGGAGGGCATCCGAAGGTACTTTCTATGTAGAGAGAAAGAAAGAGACAATTACCAAATATGAAGGCCATTGTGTGAACATTATGTTTTTTTCTTTTGTTTTAATCCTGGACACAGAAGATTGAGTTTACTATCCTGTTAACTTCAAGGACATCTCTGATAGCTCCCCAGACCCAGGAAGAGCCCCTCATATGCACTCCCTATCAGTCTCAGAGCACACCCTCAACCTCCCCATGCCCGCTGGGGGGCCATTCTAGTGTGTTAAATAACATCCTTCCTTATAAGGTGTATGCTCTTACATAGCTACAATATTGTTTGTGAATTACTTTTTAAAAGTAACTTATAATCCTGGTCTTGTTAAATACAACTGATACATAATAAATATTAGATTTATTAAGGAAAATGTTGAGATCGATTAATACAGATATTGAGACAAAGATATGGCCTCTGAAGCTCAGAGAGGGTGAGCAAACGGGCCACGTTCAGACAACTCTTGTGTGATGGAGTCAGAATTTAAAGCTCAGTGTTTCTGTCTGAAATTGTCAGTCCCGAGTCCGTAGGCTGGAGAAACATTGCAGAAATCAAGGAAGATTTCTAAATCCACTCCTGAAACTCAAGTAGTTGAAAGAAGTTACTGAATTGGGTTACCATCCAACGTCCTGGATAAAAACTTAAGAAGTTCATGCTTATTCCCCAAGGCTACAGATTGAGGATAAGGAGGGCAAAGTAACAGTGTTCTTTAAATTCAACTTTTGGGAATTAAGTTTATCACCCACCACACAAAGGCACTTCCTATCGCGAGGGGATGAATCTGATACTGACTGAGAGATGCCACCAGCCTGACAAACTAAACAACTTTTTTAACCTGACATGGCCCTGTTCTAGACATCAGCTGTCACCTGAAATGAATTCTGTTTCTAATTTGTCTTCATAAATAATGCAACTAATTGAAAGGTGGTTACCGTGAAAGTCTTTAACCTCTTTCACATCCAATTTGAGGGCAATGTCTTTGCATCACCTGGGAGGAATCTTTCACTCACTGATCAGAACACTGAGATCAAAAACAAAAGAACCCATTGTGTGGAGACCACCACATCTGATGGGTTTCTCAAACTTTTTTTTTAAATTTAGCACTAAAGAGTGAAACTCACAAAAGTCTGATATAAGGAAATTTATTCAAGCTCCAAGTTTTACTGAGGATATCCTGACGCTAATCAAGCTCCTGGCTCTCCATCTCCCCTCTCCCTGCCGCTCAGCTTCTGGTCACTTGCTGCTACGCTGTAACCACTGGCTCCCCCGCAGTGCCCACCTCACCACTCAGAAAAATCTCTAGATGATAGTTTCTGGGCTATTTTTATCCTTCTTCTCTCATTTAGTGAGACTAAAAAGGGATCATTGAACAAAGCAGATCCTATTTCAAGAGACCAGGATTGAGGTTCTCTGCAGACATCAGATTTTGCTTGATTACCTGTGAATGCAGGTGTTAATCTGTGTGCAGAAGGCCTGGCCGAGAGGGAAGAGGACCAGGCCAGCATTACAACCTTCAGTCTTGTAATTATTACATCCCTCTGGGAAGATCAATTTCAGCAACTATCTCAGGAGGAGGAACGATTATAAATGGGGATTTGAGGTCAGCATGTTTCACAAGGGTGTTATTAAAAAGGGAAAATAAAGGCTTTGTGAGACACACAAAATTATAGCCAGACCTTGCAGGTTACTTAAAATGCCAATTACACAGATAACTACTGAAAATTTGGATAATGTAACTTATTTTGGAATCTAGCTCCTAGATGTTAAAAAACATTGGTAACTGATAGAATTTAGTCCACCTTCCCATAGCTTATATTTAGCCGTATCAACTAATGCCTGCCTCTCAAAATCAAGAAAACCACTGGTTAAAAGGAATGCAAACAACATATTTAGTAACAGAGAATATTAGAACACGTTTAGATGTTTCCTAATAAGCAAACCCACCTGTGCAAAGTCCTTTTGTCTTTTAATATTTTGTTATAAAACCATTATAATACTTCAGGAATACTGAAGTGATGTAATACATTAAGTATTTGCCAGTATTGACTAATGTTTAAAAGTAGAAGAGCAAATGAGTGGAGAAGGGCTGGGTAGAGGAGAGAGGAGGAAAGAGAGAGAGGGTGAGCCCAGCTGGACGCTGGTGACCAGAAGCAAAGTGTGGGGACGCGGCAGTCGCAAGGAGAAACAGGGCAGTTGTGAAGTCAAGGGGGAGACTGGGAATCAGTGGTTACAGCCACCAAGAAGAGAACGGAAAAGGTCCTACTTGGAGCTGTCAATTAGGAGGCCACCAGTGCCTTCTGTGTGGCCTAAAGCGCCCCAGTGCACATTTACAAGACTGTATCTCATCCAGCCCACACAGA
>NW_003853749.1:0-5161 GCF_000181295.1 Otolemur garnettii
GGGGCACAGTAAGTGATGGATAAACCAGAGCAATATTAGCAGTTTTGCCAGTGTCTGTCCCATGGTGTGTTGCCTGGGCCAGCACGCAGTCACCCTTGGAGATCTGGCTGCCCATGTTAGTGTGGTGTTGGGGAAGTGAAGGCAGAGGAGGCAGGTGATTGCCACCCAGGGATGTTGTGAGCGGGTTGGGATCTCAGGCCTATAGACACGTGGACATTGTCAATGAGCATCCAGAAGTCACCAGAGAGGCAGCGTCATGTTCAAGACAGTTTGCCCTTTTCTTCTTTGTAACTACTGGGGACTTAACTCTCAGTGAGAATGCAGTGACTAGTGAAGACATCTGCCTGGTCCCACTAGGCGAAGGACCTTGTTGGGATGCCAGCCCTTGCTGGGTTCTTCAGGAGAAGTCTGGAGGAGCCTCTGCCCTAATCTCCCTGGAGAAGAGGCAGGTTTTGCTCCTGCTAGAAGGATCTGGGGCTGATGGTCAGGTGGCTCTTGTCCTCTGTGAAGGCTGGCAAGAGAACCATGGGTCTGGGCCAGATCTTTGTTCCTATCCTTACCTCATTGCCTTTTCTCACCCTCACAGAACCTCCCACTGGAACTAATGGTGACTTAACATAGAGAAAGTCTCTGCAGAGTGGAGAATAATCAGATTTGCAGTTGGAAGAGACTTCAGAGGTCATTCCTTCGCTTATTGGATACTTTCCATGACCAGGAACTCATTTCTAGTTTCTTTCATTGCTGGGCAGCTTCATTTGCTAGAAAGCTCTTCTGTTATGACCAAAATCTATGCTCTTAAAACTCAATGTTTATCTTTTTGGTATCTTCTAAAACTGTCAATCAGGCTCTGTTTATTTAGCTTTGATGCCACCCCTATCCCCTAGCACCTAGACTAGGAATCTTGAATACCTTTGATAACCAAATGTGCAATAATAATACGTTTATAGCCTCTCGAGCCAGCATTTTAAGCACTGACCACCCCAGTACCAGATGACGGATTTGTGGGTAACAGGTTAATATGTTTTCCAGGGCATCTCTAACATAGCCCACCTGCTCCACTCCTCATCAATCTCCATCCCTTTCCCCTTCATAGCACTTTCATCCTCTAATATATTTTAGATGACTTATTTATTCATTTGTCCATCTTTTCTCTAAGAATATGAACTCTATAAGAGCATGAGCTGCCCTGGTCTCTATTGTCCTGCACTGTGCCCTGTGTTGAGAACAATCCTGAGATCTTGGAAGTGCCTGATTAATATTTATCCAATGAATCAGGAGGCAGGTGAGGGGAGTGAAGGTCCCAGAGCTGTCGGTACTCACCTAAGCACTCCAGAGAAGGGCAGGTTGTTTTTTGAAAGGCAGCAATGCACTAGAGTCCGGGAACTTAGGCTCATCCCAAGTTTGTACTCACCGTCTGGGAGACCCTTAACCTGGATATTTAACTTCTTTGAGGCGTGGCTTCCTCATCTCTAAAATGGGCTTGTCACTCTCTGCCCTGTTTAACTCACAAGGTTGTCCTGAAGATGAAATATCAACTATAGAGGAGAAAGAATGTTGTAAGCTGGAAAACACTATATAAATATGAGTAATGCTGATGATTGAAGCTGTAATATATAATCCTGGTATAGTGAACATATGCTGAACCTGAGCATGAATGAATTTATCTTCCATTTGAGGTGAGTTAATTCCTAGAGCATCTGGGGATCACGTGATTTCCAGAGATGCTCTTCATGACTTTGTTAACCCATACCATCGCCAACCAACACTTCAAGTGCCTACTGTGTGGAAGCTTGAGTCTAGTTGCTACAAGTGCAGCAGGGAACAAAACATACAGAAACCTCTGTCCTCGTGGTGTCTACAGTATACAGGAGGCAGCAAGGCAATCAACAACATGAGTAAGTAAATTAGGAGCATGTTAGGGTGTTAGGGTTGTAAGTGTCCAGGGATAAAAACAATGAAAGAGAAAGCAGGATAGAGGAATAATGAGTATGGGGGTGGGAAATTACAATTTCAAAGGGTGGTCCAGGGAGACCGAATTGGAGGT
The DNA here is from genome assembly GCF_000181295.1 of Otolemur garnettii. Classification (NCBI taxonomy): domain Eukaryota; kingdom Metazoa; phylum Chordata; class Mammalia; order Primates; family Galagidae; genus Otolemur; species Otolemur garnettii. The sequence goes on from NW_003853749.1 coordinate 2,045, forward strand.
GACACCTGGCCAAAGCCTTGAAGGAGATGGGAATTTAGCCATATGCATTCGTAGGGAAAAGCATTTTAAGCCAAGGAAGCAGTAAGCGCAAAGGCCTTAAGCTGAGAATTGCCTTGACATTTCCAAGCAAATAATGAGACTCCTGTATCTGGTGTGGAGGAAGAGACAGGGACTGGTAGACGGAGTTAGAGAGATAATGGATGGCCAGATTGTGATGCCTCACAGCACATTATGAAGACTTTTGCTTTTACTCCAAGGGAGTAAAAAATAAAAGTCATTTGAAGTTTGTAAAGAGAAGTATTCAATGACCTGACTTCTCGTTAGACTTAACCTGGCTGCAGTGATGAGAAGAGACTATAAGGGTTGAGAATTAAAACAGAAAAAAGCACTTAGAAAGTTACTGCACGGGATCTAGAGGAGAGATGATGGTGGTTTGCACCAGGGAGGTAGAGGTGAGAAGTAATGGTGTATTAGATATATTCTGTAGGGGTGTCAATAGGATTTGTATTAGTGATGGAGAAAAAGGAATTAAGGATGAGCCCAGGGCTTTGGCCTGAGCCCTCGGAGAATGAAGCTGCCATTTACTGTTATAAGGTGACTATGAAAGAGCAAGTTTGGGAGGGAATATCAGGATCTCAGTCTTGGCCGTGTTATTTCGGAGAGGATGATTAGACATTCATATGGAAATGGCAAGTAAGCATATTCCAGCCTGAGCCAAAAATAACAATAAATAAAGTCAAAGTCATCGTGTGGAGTTGGTATTTAAAGCCATGAGGCTGGCTGAGAATACTGAGAGCGTGAGGGCAGCTCGAGAAGCGGTCAAGGACTAAATCCCGGGGCACTGCCTGGGGCAGGGGCTGAGGAGATGAGCAAGAGACCGTGACCTTGGCTGTGAGGAGCAGCTGGCAGGGCAGAGGAAAACCAGGAGGGTGTAGTGTCCTGGAAGCCAAGCGAGTTGTGCATCAAGGGGTGTGATCAACCGCATCAGACATCACTGAGAGGGGAGTTAGGGGAGCGCAGAGAACTGATGGGTTGGCACCTCAAAGTGGAGGCCATTGAAGGCTTCAATGAAGGCTTTGACAAAAGTGGAGCTGCTGGAGTGGCAGGGTCAGAAGCTGGATGGCATGAGTGTGAGGAGGAGGTGTGTCACGGAGAGAGCGTATTCGACACTCCTTACTCTACGGGGGAGCAGGGGCTGGGGACAGCTGGAGGAGGACAGGAGTCAAGAGAGGGTCTTTGGATTGTGTTTATTTGTATTTTTAAGACGGGAGAAATGATCACATGTCTTTAGACTGATGGGAATCATCCAACAGCTATGGAAAAACTGAAGGTGCCGGACAGAGAGGGGAGAGATCTGGGAAGAGTGCCCCTGAGTAGGTCAGAGGTGGGGGAGGGCAGAACAGAAGAGCTGGCCTTGCCTGGGAGCACCGACAACTCTTCCATAGCAGTGGAGAAGTCGAGCATGTGGAGTCATAGCAGGTAGGTGCAGGGGTGTGTGTCTGTGTGTGTGTGTGTGTGTGTGTTGGGGGGAGACATGAGGGAATTCTCTTCCCAGGGGGAGCAGGAACAAAGTCTAAGAGATGTGGCCATGGAGGCAATTCTCTGAGGCCCTTGCCATTTCACACATGTGAGGGAACTCTCCTGTGTTCATCAATGCTGTGAAAGGCCAAGCAGCGCTACCCTCCTTCAAGCTTTCTTGGTCCAGTTTATATCAATTTTTAGGCATAAGTTTTGGCTAAAATGCACTTGTGCATCATGCCAAATGGTTTTAGTCTATGGAAGCTAGCAGAACTGCCATGGTAGTTTCTGAAATCAACTTCATATAAAGGAAAAAGGAAAAAAACTAATGTCATGCTCTGACCCAGACTGCCCTTCAAAATGTTCCAAACGCATGCGGCACCACGTGGCTCAATTTTGCCTTCACATCACAGATAGGGAGTCAATTCTGGCCTGAAAGAGGAAACATGGATTTCTTTTGTTTCGGACAAATGTTAATCCTTTGTATTTCTCCCTGGAAAAATGACTTTGGCTTATCTGGCCAGGCAACCCCAGCCTGAGTTATTATTTTATGTTTTTTTAAATTGCCTGTGCTCCCTTGAAAAATTACCTTTTAGACAGCAGCCAAGAGTCTTCAATTTTGGTTTTAAGTATAATTTGTATAACTACTGTTAGGATCAAGCAGTCAGCAAGTATCTGTGAGGCAATTACTATGTACTGGCCTGGGAATCACAATGCGCCGTGGCAGCGTGGTGCGCAGCAGCAGGGTGGAGTGCCTTCCCAGGCTCAGCTCCTTCACGATAGAGACACTGAGGACTGAGGGACTGGCGGCAGGATTAAGATGTGAAAGTGACCTCGGCTTTTGATATTTTCTGACTGTGATCACCAAAGCATCTTCCTTTTGGTCATTAAGTTCTATGTAGCTGGCTCAGTGCCCGTAGCTCAGAGGTTAGGGTGCCGGCCACATGCACCAGGGCTGGTGGGTTTGAACCCAGCCCAAGCCTGCTAAACAAACTAACAAGCAAAAATAGTCAGGCCTTGTGGAGGGCACCTGTAGTCCCGGCTGGAAGGGAGGCTGAGGCAAGAGAATTGCTTGAGCCCAAGAGTTTGAGGTTGCTGTGAGCTGTGACACCACAGCACTCTACTGAGGGTGACAGAGTGAGACTCTATCTCATTAAAAAATATATATCTATGTATCTCTCTTGCCAAGGCTGACGGCTACCATGGGCGTTTTTGAGTAACTGTTTTACAGTGATGTGCACGTAGCTCACCCTAGTTGGTGACACACACGGAGAAGGCAGCCATGTTCCCCCACCTCTCCTTGCCACTGCTGCTGGCAGGCACCGCCCTGTGCTGCTGCTGCCCTCCAGGCCCCTGGCACCACACAGTTCTAAATGGCGCTGAGTTTCTATCCTGCTGTTCTGTAAAACCTCAGCCCTCCTTGGTTCCCGGGTTCTTTTAGATAGTTGAGAGTGTACTTCAAGGACAAAGAAAAAACTAACAGCATCTTTAACACCTTCTCTGTACCTTCTCTGCTGTGGTCTGTGTTGTCCCATCTAACTCTCAGCACAGCCCTGACAAGTCAATTTTATCGGGGTGTTTATAAGCTGGGAAGACTGG
>NW_003853750.1:0-5160 GCF_000181295.1 Otolemur garnettii
TCCCTCTCAACTGACCTTCCTCTCACAGTTCTCAGGCCACCAGGCCTGGGGTGCCGGGAACATGCAGCTCGATCAGTCCTCAGGGTGCCCCATTGGGGGCGCCCAGAGCATGGAGCGCCAGCAGCCGCACAGGGAATGCACATGGGTTGATTAGTCCTCGGGGTGCCCTGCGGGGGTGCCCAGAGCACAGAGTGCCAGGAGCTGCGCGGGGAACACACGTGGTTGGATCAGTCCTCAGGGCGCCCCACAGGGGTGCCCGGAGCACGGAGTGCCAGCAGCCACACATGGAACGTGCGGCTCAAGCAATTCCCCCTGCTGCAGGGCCGGGACAGGGTGCTGGGTCCCACAGGGGTTTGCTTTTGGGCCTCCTCTCACTGTCTCTGCAGGCAAGGGGGGGAAGAATGGACCTGTAGATTGTTTTCTAGGAGTTGCAACTTGCCTCAGTAGAGGTGTCCTGCAGATATTACTCTTCTCTCTCAGCTGGGCTCCTACTTTGTTGAAAGTCTTCAACTTTGTTGGGTATTTTCTGGACTTTATCCTTCCCTCTGGATGGGAGCTTCTGTTGGAGGCTGGTACCTGTCAACCATCTTCTTCTTCTTCTTCTTCTTTTTTTTTTTTTTAAGACACGCATGGAACAAGGTTTATTGAGGAAGAGAAAGAGAAAAAGTTTACAGGGTAAGAAAGTTTACAAAGCAGGATACATTCATCACAGACAGCAAACAGGCTGCTATTTCCCGGGCAGGTTAGGCAGCTATTGCTAGGGCAGGTAGGCAAAGACACAAGGGTTATGGCCAGCGCTTCTTTTTTATACTGACTGAGTCAGGCCTGCCACATGGTTCAACCTAGCCTATTTTCTTAAAATTCAAATTTCCCAATACTCTAGCATAGGTATCTTTCATAACATATTTAACAATTCCTACATTGTTTTGAAATATACAAAATAATGCTACCACAAACTTTGAATGAATCAGTGCCCACATTTTAGATAACTTCCTTGCATGGATTCTTACAAGTTGACACATTGCCAAATTCCTTTGACCAAGAACATATTTGAGCATTTGCATCATTATAGCCTGAGATTTTGCAACTGCTTGCTTAGTTGAGGTAAAAAAAAAAATGTTTTTGATGTAAAGTAATGTTATTTAATTATTGGTGAAATTCAATATCCTTTTATACACTTAATATGCATACACTTATTTTTATATCTTCCATGTATAAAATGGATTTACAAGAATTCATAAAAGAAGATCTAGTTAGTCTTCAATGAATACTTGAGAAAATTCTGACAGCTGCAGTCATGAGACTGTACCACAGGTATAAGCAAGAGGCAAGAAAAAGTGGAATAAACTGCCAAACTCTCTAACTGTAAATGTTGCAGCAGCTACAGATAAAGAAAACTGCATCCTGGACAGACCACAGTCATATACCCCTTCTACGTAAACTCTAATGCTGTTTTAGCTTGGGAGTTATATGTCTCAAGTTGCTCCTTAATGCACATCAGTTGAATAAAATCTTTAACCTCTATTTGAGTCGCTTTATTTTTTTCCCCTGACAGTATGGTGCCTTGGCTTGGATAGGTCTGAACAAGGTTTCAGACAAGGACAGCGCACATAGACTCTCTTTTTGGGGACCATTGTCAGGTGGAAAGGCAAGTTCTCCTGATCATATGCTCTGGGGTTTCTTTGTAGCCTGAAGCTTGCAGACTGATTCGTAGAAACTAGTTAACCCACTGTCTGACAATCATCTTTAGGGTTTCTTTGGCCCATTGGAGAATTAGATGATGGTCCTAAGATAGGACAACGTCCTTCTTTTACTACTAGAAACTTTCAATGTACCCAATCAGGAAGGACCCCCACTCTGGGCAAATGTTTGGCCACTAGGGTCCTGTTAAACTCCTCTTTAATTGGAGTGACTTCAGGAAAGACTATCGTGAATCTTGAAAGGGTCCCTTTGGGGCTTTGGGGACATGACAGAACTTGTCCATTGGCTTTGCCCCTTAGAACAAAAAGAATATAAAAATAACTTGCTCTCTTCCACAGGCAGTGGCAGCCATTGCTTATTTGGCATCATGGCCACCCTCAGACCCCTTGTGAAGCCCGAGATTATCAAAAAGGGGACCAAGAAGTTCATCTAGCACCAGTCAGACCAATATGTCAAAATGAAGCTTAACTGGAGGAAACCCACGGGTTCCTATTGTCAATAGACAATACGGTTTGGAAAAGATTCAAGAGCCAGATCTCAATGCCCAACATTGGGTATAGGAGCAACAAGAAAACAAAGCATATGCTGCCCAGTGGTTTCTTGAAGTTCCTTGTCCACAATGTCAAGGAGCTAGAAGTACTGCTGATGTGCAACAAATCTTGCCGTGCGGAGACTGCTCACATTTCCTCCAAGAACTGCAAAGCCATTGTGGAAAGAGCTGACCTTCAGAGTCACCAATCCCAATGCAGGCTGTGCAGTAAAGAAAATGAATAGACCGTTCGTATGCATATTTTGCTGATATTTAAATAAAACCATTAAAACTGCAATAAAATAAAATAAATAAAAATAACTAAAAAAAAAACAGCTAACTTATAATGGGCTACTTTCTTGACTTTCATTAATTGGTAGACAGAAATCTGGAAGCCTCCAAGAAAAGAAACAATCCAGGCAGACTTAAACCTGGGGAGGTCTCTTTGAAACATCAGCCTTCTCCCTACAACAAACTCTTCTCCTCAGTCTAACTCTGCTTCTGCCTTTTATAACTCCTGAAGCACATCAGCTGGATAAAGCCTTTAAATTCTATCTGAATCACTGTAATAGTATTTTTTCTGACAAGTTCTACCAACAATTTGATCCCAATTCATTTCCTAGCAGCCAATGAAAGGGTTTACACGTAGATGACCCCTGCATGACCACCATCAAGTCAAAACGAAGTAGCAGTTTTCTCACCAAGGTTTCTATGATGAATGAGAAGAGTAGTACATGTAAAGGACTTAGCAAAGTATCTGATGCATGGTATATATTCAATACATTTTAGCCATATGATTTTGACAAATATTTATAAGGCTATAGTAGCCAAAACAGTGTGGTGCTGGCATAAAGACAGACAAATAATAGATCAACAAATATTCAACAAAATAGAGCCCCCCAAATAAACTCTTACATATACCATTAAAGGATCCTCAGCAAGCGTGCCAAGACCACTCAGTAGGGAAAGAAACAGACAAGAGCGCTAGCTCTGAAATCATAATGATACCGGATTTTAGGTTCTTGGTCTCGGCAATTCGAAGAATGAATCGACGGACCACAGGATCAGCAGTAAGTCAGGATTTATTCAAAGAAACCAAAAATTACAACAACTACAAAGAACCAAACCTCCTTGCAGAGAGAACCCAGGAGGGGAACAAGCTCTGCTGCTCCCTCTCTGAGGTCTGTTTTTGGGCACTCTGCTCGGGGGCTCATATAGTGGCAGGGGGGTTGTTTTGCAGGAACTCAATGTTAACTCTTAGGGAGTGAGTCCTCCTTGGACAGCTGGCTATAACCGATATGAAATTGACCAGTCAGGAGTGCTCCTGGAGGAGATAGTAAAGCTGCCATCCATGAAAGTGAGTAGCCAGAAGCCCAGGTGGAGGAGACAGCACTGAGCCAGTGTCTTCTCCTGCAGGTGTCCTCCGGATATCAAGCTGGTTCCTCTATCCGCGGGTCCAGGGCTAAGGTGGCAGGTCGCGGTGCCACCTTGTCCTGCATCAATAATGTTAGACGGTAAATATTTTACCCATATCTTTAAAATGCAAAAAAAGGGTGTCTATACCAAAATAATACAACCTAAGATGCCATTAGGAAACAAACATAGGAAAATAAATCTATGATTTGTTATTTGGGAAAGCTGTATCAAGAAAAACTTGCTAAATTGAAAAAAGGACTAAGATTTCTAGAAAGGTGTGTGAAAACCTCACACTGTACCCCAGAAGTGCATTAATGTACATAGTTACCATTCAATAAAAAAAAAAAAAAAAAGATTTCTAGAAAGTTTAGATTTCAGTGATGTTACAGTACATGCACTTATAAAACTAGGCAGGATGCAGGCTACTCTATTTTATAAGGCAGTAAAAATATATTACCATAAAAAAAGATAAATTTTTTTCTTCAAATAATCTTTTGATTAAGTCAAGGACTTCTATAGTAGCTTGACAGTATTGGGGACCCAAATTTAGAGATTACTTGTTACTGTCTGGTACTCTTAAGGATGGCTGACTCTACTAATGTTACAATTTCATTTAATTCCAATCTTCCTTTTATATGTGAGAGATAAAACAATGAAACAGACACACACATAAGGGGACATGATGATAATTATCTTTGGATCATGAGTTAATGAATTATGCACTAGTTTTACAGAAAATTGCAATAGTCCGCAAAATGTTTCTATTAATTTTCCAGTAAAAGACTAAAACTATGAAAATGATTTTTCAAAAATGCAAAACAAAGTTTTAAAAGAAAGCTATTAAGGGCGGTGCCTGTGGCTCAGTGAGTAGGGCGCCGGCCCCACATACCAGGGTGGCAGGATCCAACCCGGTCCCAGCCAAACTGCAACAACAAAAAATAGCCGGACATTATGGCAGGCGCCAGTAGTCCCAGCCACTCCGAGGCTGAGGCAAGAGAATCGCCTAAGTCCAAGAGCTGGAGGTTGCTGTGAGCTGAGACGCCACCGCACTGTACCCAGGGCGACAAAGTGAGACTCTGTCTCTAAAAAATAAATAAATAAAGCTATTAAAAGCAATCCTGCAAATGTGAATCTCAGCATAAGATTCACCTTATTCACCTCAAGGTGTATAAAATGCACCTTTTGGATGCAAAACGCTCCAAGGAAATTGAACACAAAATATAATTATTGGTCACCTCTGGGTGTGGGGCCGTAGATCAGTTTTCTTCATTATACTTTATGTACCAAATTTCCTACAGTGAGGTTGAATGACGTCTATAATGAAAGACTATATTGATAAATGTCCATAAACCCCAGGACAACCTGGGGGAAAGAATGACAAGACCATTCAGAGAAGCGGAATAAGGGTTGCCAAGTCACCACGGGGGGGCGGGGGGGGGACAAGCCAGTTTGAAAAGCAAAAGGCCTTTGTGCTCTGACGCTGAGTTTTAGCCAAGGACCCTCTCCCGCCCCCC
>NW_003853751.1:0-5152 GCF_000181295.1 Otolemur garnettii
TTCTCTACAAATAAGTGTAGGCAAGGAGAACCCCCCAAACTCCGCAATACCTCGCGTAAAACCCAGCTTACGAACTTATGTCAGAAAAAAACTGATATGCTTCAAAGAAGACTGAAAAAATAAAAACTGTGGGCAATGCACAGAATGGAACACTAGGTAGCTTTGGAGCACCTTGTCAGTCACCCGAGGGCAGACACAGAGCAGCACAGTGTAGGCAGGAGGTGACTGAGACAGTACTAGGGAGCTGTGCAGCTATGTCCATACTGTCCTGGAAAGGGTATGACTGACAGGGGGTGGGAGAAGGACGAGAAAGCTGATACCAGGGTAGGGTTATGGAGCGTGAGTGCCCTGTTTGTCTGGAAGGGAGCCCTGTACAGTGTGGACGTCTCAACCTACACTGATGAAGAAAGAAATAAACCAGTCATGGCGGAGCCTGTGGCTCAAAGGAATAGGGTGCCAGCTCCATATGCCGGAGGTGGCGGGTTCAAACACAGCCCCGGCCAAAAACTGCAAAAAAAATAAATAAATAAAAAGAAGGAAAGAAAGAAACCAGTCGATGCGATGCAGATATCGGATCAACAACAAATGGGAACAGCTTTTATATACATATGCATTTCCCAGACAGAATTGGTGTCGTAGTAAATTAACTGCTCCAGGGCATTTGTTAACTCTTTGCAAAATATACTTCCTTTTGATAAAAGAAAAACCAAAATGGTGGCTAATGCCATCTGGTGGCCAAAGCCAGAATTGCAGTTCCGAGAATTTCAGACCTAGGGCTCAACCGGGGGAAGGGAGAAAATGGAGGTCGGGATCAGCCAGAGTTTTGTGGAATTTTTCATCACCTGGCAGTGATCCTTCTGTGTACATCATTTTCTGGGAAATCTAACCTGAGACTGAAAGTCCAGCTCTTTCTGAAGTGAAGATATAGCTGCATTTGTGTGTTGAGTATGTGGAGTGATAGTTAGAAGAGATGCAGAAACACACACACACACACACACACACCCACCCCATCAAAATAATTGCTTTATCTAGTTTGTTTCCCCATAAAATATAATACTTTATGAATATGAATGCTTTTCCAGTGTAATGAATATATGGGGTATATGCAATTTACTTTCATTAATCTGTTCAAAAATATTTCCTGTGCTCAAATTTCTATTGATATTTTTTCTTGGGCTGGGCACAGTGGTTCACACCTGTAATCCCAGCACTCTGGGAAGCTGAGGGGACAGATCACCAGAGCTCAGGAGTTGGAGACTAGCCTGAGCAAGAGCGAGACCTTGTCTCTAAAAATAGCCAGGTATTATGGCAGGTCCCTGAGTCCCAACTACTCGGGAGGCTGAGGTAAGAGAATCACTTGAGCCCAAGAGTCTGAGGTTGCTGTGAGCTGTGACGCCATGCACTCTAACAGGGGTGACAAAGTAAGATTCTGTCTCAAAAAAATGTACATATTTTTCTTGATTAAAAATTTCAAGCAATATACAGTAGCATTTTTATAAGTTGAAATTAATCTACATTTCACCGGTCTGACTCCTACCCCCTGACCCCAAGTGTCTGTTGTTTATAGAAAGGTACATATTCACCAGATGTGTCCCTTTAGGTCAGCAGTTCTCAACCTGTGCATTGGGACCCCTTTGCAGGTTGAATGACCCTTTCACAGGGGTCGCCTAAATACATCCTGCGTATCAGCTATTTACATTATGATTCATAACAGTAGCGAAATTACAGTTATGAAGTAGCAACGAAAATAATTTTATGGTTGGGGGTCACCACAACATGAGGGTCATGGCATTAGGAAGGTTGAGAACCACTGCTTTAGGTGACTTGCACACCAACATGTTCACCACACTCCAAATGTATAATCAAAGCATCTAGCTTCTATTGCGCCTGTTCCTTTCTATTTAATATTAATTCTCAGGATTTATGTTTTCATCTTATTAGTTCTTATTTTTGGGTATATTTTATGTGAATAATCTGTTGAAATCACTTCCTAACTTCTTTGTTAGTAAGTATACTTCAAAAACCATGGATACTAAACTATGACATGAGTTTGAAAATGTTTTCTCCCTGGTTTTCACACAATTCTTAGTGGTATGCTTTCCTTTTAGAACACATTTTTAAATTCCAAAACTTGGGGCACGGTGACTGATGCCTGTAATCCTATCACTCTGGGAAGCTGAGGCAGGTGGATTGCCTGAGTTCACAGGTTCCACACCAACCTGAGCAACAGCAAAGACCCCTGTTTCTAAAAATAGCCTGGCACTGTGACAGGTGCCTATAGTCACAGCTACTTGGGAGGCTGAGGCAATAGAATTGCTTAAGCCCAACAGTTTGAGGTTGTTGTGAGCTGTGAACGCCAGGGCACTCTACCAAGGGAGACAAAGTGAGACTATGTCTCAAACAAACAAACAAACAAAAAAATAAGAGAACATATTTTTAAATTCCATCATATTGTGACTTAAAAACTATATAGGCCATAATTTTTGTGTAAGAATTTACATAACACCCCAGAAGAACTTAATGGCAGCCCCCAGAGAGATTAGACCATTCAGAGCACAGGAGGAATGAAGACAAACTTTGAAAAACTTTACAGTAATTCCAGGGTTAGCTGTTGATTACGAGACAACAAAGTTGTTTCCTTAATATTCTTAACTCTCCTAAAGTCAGTACTTTCATTTGAATAAGAGGCACAGTGATGGTTAACTTAACTAGCTGTTTAAGGGAGATGGAATATAAAGTACATTTACTTACAGTAGGTCAGTACATATTACTTAGTTTCCTTCCCTACAGATCACCTGTCTCAAGGCAACACCTAAGCTTCTTTCTGAGCCCACTCACTGCTTCAATCATCTAATTCATGGGGCCCTGATTCCAGGTCTCTTGGCACAAAGGGTGGGATTTCATCTCTTTTATCATCTTCATCGCCAAGAAGGGTTGTTGAGGGAGGGCCATGGGGATACAATAGCAGGGGAGTGTGAGCTGACCATTTCTTAAGCCCTGGAGGCCCGTATTCTAAAAAGGAGTCTGCTCAGAGCCCTCTAAAGAGGATGAGGGTAGAACCTTGGTCCATTGCTGGCACTTATATGGGGAGGTTACCTGGATTGTGTGAGGCTTAGCTTGGTCATCTGTAAAATGGGACTGACTATACCATCCTTGTGGAGCTGTCCAGAGGGTAAATGGAAAAACCTTCCCAGAGCATACCCAGTGGAGGAGGACTTCACTGGCCCCTGAAATGTAGAGACACAGCAGTAGGTCTTTGCTGAGCTTCAAGGATAAGGAAACATTGTTATCCTGCCTAATCCCCTGCCTAGCACAGACCAGGCCACTCAATATGTGGTTATGAATAAATGAAGGTCAAAGCTTTATTTAGTCTCTCGATGAACACCCATATCCTCGGGCATGGGCTTGCAAGGAAGCAGGATCTGAGCACCTCTGGTACTTTAATGGCTGGACGTTGTCTGCTTCAAAGTCAAAGGGCAGCATTCTTCAGGAGTCCTAAACTATCTTTCCCCTCCAGTCCTAGGATCTGGCCTTCTAGGGAAGTCCTAACAAACCCCCACCTTCCACTCTGGACATTGAATTGAGGTCTCTGTGTTGACATCTACTGGGAAATGGCTCTCAGGAATCTGCTACAAATACCCAGGAAGTAGAGATCTCACTATTATCTCATTGTATGGTGGGAGACATAGAAGTTGAGAATTTTATGTGATCAGCAGGGAGATGTTTTAAAATGGTCCTTTAAAAGCCTATCTTTCAGCCTTTTTATTGCTAAAAATCACTGATTTCAGCAAGATGAAATAGGAACCTGATCATAAACATACACTCACATATACAGCATAACCAGCCTTTATTGTTTAATGGCATAGATACTAAAAACATGGAATGGTGGGTTGATTTCCATAACATTTCTCCCTGTTGGCCATCTGTGAAGAAGATGGTTTAGCAAAGGGAGTTCTTTGTAGCTGTGAGATGAAAGATGGATGCTATGATGTAGGGTAGCTGGGTGTCCCTGGAAGTGGGCTCTGGTGGACTGTGATCTCTGTCCTACGATCTTTCCAGTCATATACTCAGGCCCTACTCTCTCCTTTATGCTCATCTGTGTGACTTTCGTATTTTTTAGAGATAGAGTCTCAGTTTATCACCCTCGGTAGAGTGTCATGGCATCACAGCTCACAGCAATCTCCAGCTTCTGGGCTTAGGCGATTCTCTTGCTTCAGCCTCCTGAGTAGCTGGGACTATCGGCGCCCACCACAACGCCCAGCTATTTTATTTGTTGCAGTTTGGCGAGGGTTGGGTTCGAACCTGCCACCCTTGGTATATGCCACCCAGCATCCTACCCACTGAGCCACAGGCACCACTCATCTGTGTGACTTTGTGTCCAGAGTCCCATGACTAGAAGAAGAGGTAGTGTATCAAAAAGAAACTTCGCCCTTGAAGAGACCAAATAAAAGCACTCACCCTTCTAGAGTTAAGACAGGCACAAAGCCAGTCCATGAATCTACCATTGTGACCTAGCAAAGGTCTAAAGGAGAGTGTGTCTAAAACTCCTTACAGCTCTTGAGGATCAGGAAGAATCAAAGCACTCCAAGGATTCCCTCATCCTTTACATCTAGCTCTGTATGGACTGAGATCCTATCAGATGTGATAATACACAAGGGCTGACTGGAAAGTATCCAGCCATGTAATATGAAAAATAGAGACCTACATAGTTGAATGTTTTACAGACATCCCTTATATTAGCACTTGTTCAAAAAGAATTGTTAACTATGCTATAAATACTGTGTGAAAATTTGAGTTCAGAAATATCATTTTGTTGCTTTTTCTAAATAATAGGCCTTTTCACTAGGAGAAAAATCCACATAGAAAATGGAAGAAAATGGAGATTAATGCCACCCCACACTCAAAGCCAGAATTGCAACCTAGAAAGGCTCAGACCAGGAGACCAGAAGTCCAGCCAGTGATGTGGAAGTGAGAGAAGAGTCTGTTCTTGGCAACATCAGCAGAGAATTCTGGAATTTTCCACATATTGGCAGCAATCTCTATGAACATCTGATTTTCTGAGATGTTTAAATTCACGGTGTGAAATACAGGTCTGAGAGCAAGCTACATATGTGAGCATGTCTATATTTGAAGTAAAAGACTTTGAGAAATA
>NW_003853752.1:0-1089 GCF_000181295.1 Otolemur garnettii
CTATCCAGTTATTCAACCAAACACTTCTCTGGGTGTTGCTATATATGATATTTTAACACCTATAATCAGTTAATTTTAAGTAAAGGAGATGCTGCTTGATAACGTGTGTGTATGTGTATCTTTCATTCACTTGAAAGGTCTTAAGAGCAAAATGGAGGTTTCTATGAAGAAGAAATCCTGCCTCAAAACTAATATGTCAGCTCTTGTCCAAGAGTTTTCAGTCCTCAAGCCTGCCCTACAGATTTCTAACTTACTAGCCACACAGTCATGAAATGCAATTTTTGAAAATAAATTTTTTTCTGTAGCACAAACACATCAATGTATCTATGTACATATATATACATGCATGTATAAAGTATGCACATATGCAAGTATGTACATAGCTCCTATATGTATTTATACACACATATGCACACATATAAATATTTCATTTTTATTTCTCTGGATAACCCTAACTGATAAAGGTATATTAAATGTCTTATCTTCTTTTAGGTTTGGGGTTTCTTTGGATAGAAGAGACATATTCAAAGGTGGGCAAGTATATTGCCACAGAAATTCTGGAAATGACTGTTTATCATTAATACTATTTGTTCTGAGCCCTGCAGAGTCAATGACAATAATACAGGTATCCACCTCCTGGGAGATTCTTGAAAACACTTTCCCAGAGTTCCTGAGCAGCCATAAACCCACAGTGATCTATGCCAATTTTAACTTGGAATAGGTACTACTTTCAGGAAGAGCAAAACTGGAGCTGACAGATTCAAATAGTGCAAAGGGCTCTTAGAACTCCAGCAATCTAGTTCTGAAACCTTTCCATAAACCTGGTAGTAATGCAAACCCCCATTTCATATGATTAATTTTTTACAAAGGTTATCACATTATGGTGGGATTATGGTCTATTAAACTACAATCTAAAACCAAATATTAAACGAGATGTAGAGATTTAGAAGAGCACCTGAATTAAAAAATAAATATTCAATTATATAAAATGGTATGGTGAACTGATTTGTTAGTTAAATGTGCACTAACTAGACATATTTACTAATTTTTAGAATTATTGTGTATTGAAAAAGAATTTTGAATTATTAT
>NW_003853752.1:4328-5150 GCF_000181295.1 Otolemur garnettii
GGCTAACCCAACTGGAAATGAAAGAGTAAAATCCCTAATTTCATCTGTCAGAAATGATAAAGGCCAAAAAATAGCAGACTCCTCAGAAATTCAAAACATCCTTAATGAGTATTACAAAAAAATTTATTGTCAGAAGTATGAAAATCTGAAAAACATAGACCAATACTTGGAAACATGTCACCTTCCTAGACTTAGCCAGAAAGAAGTGGAAATGTTAAAAAAGCCTATATCAAGTTCTGAAATAGTATCAACTATAAGAAATCTCCCCAAAAACAAAAGCCCAGGACCAGATGACTTCACATCAGAATTCTACCAAACCTTTAAAGAGGAACTAGTGCCTATATTGCATAATCTTTTCCAAAACATTGAAAAAGAAGGAATACTTCCCAACACATTCTATGAAGCAAATGTCACACTGATCCCCAAACCAGAAAAAGACCCAACAAGGAAAGAATATTATAGATCAATATCTCTAGTGAGTATTGATGGAAAAATATTCAGTAAGATCCTAGCAAATAGAATCCAGCAACACATCAAACAAATTATACATCATGACCAGGTGGGTTTCATCCCAGGGTCCCAAGTATGGTTCAATATATGTAGATCCATAAATATAATATATCACATAAACAAAATAAAAAACAAAGACCATAAGATTCTCTCAATTGATGCAGAAAAAGCTTTTGATAATATCCAGCATCCTTTCTTGATCAGGACATTTAAGAAAATAGGTATAGGGTAGTGCTGTGGTTCAAAGGAGTAGGGCACTGGCCCATATACTGGAGGTGGTAGGTTTGAACCCAGCCCTGGCCAAAAACAGGA
>NW_003853753.1:0-2330 GCF_000181295.1 Otolemur garnettii
CAAAGACACCAGCCCTGGTGTATGTGGCCAGTGTACTAACCACTTTAATTGTCTCATGTATATGTAAGGAAATCCCCACTGCTACAATCCCTTCATCCCTTAAAGTAAATTTTCCTTTTAGGATTCTGTTCCTCATCAAGATTTACCTTGATGATCATTTCGACAAGATTCTATTTGTAAAAGAAAGTTTAGCCTTTGGGGAAGAAGATAGAAGTGCACAGAGTGTGATCCGCTTCAGGCGCTACATCCTTTTAAGGATGTCTAAGTTGGCAGACAGTAATTACATTTGTGTTGCCTGGTTGAATAGAAAAGAAGCCACATGTCAAAGCAACATGAAATCTTCTTAGAGGCCAGAGTAACGTAAGACAATGATCTTAGAACCCCTTTGGTTTTAGTTTTGATCCTTTTGCAGCATTCAGCATCTTGGTCATGCTTCCTTTGAAGTCTTTGCTCCTCAGTTATTGCCAGATCACTCACTCTTTGGGCTCCTCTTCTACATAACTGTGAACTACCTGCTTTTCCTAAAGGTCTTTGTCCAGTCACCTGCTGGTCTTTTTATTCTTTATGGTCCCTCCAGGTGACCTTTTGTAGCCTCTAAGAAGGTGGGCTTCACTGTCCAGCCCACATCTCTCTGTTGAGGTAAGTTTTAATTACCCATTTGTTTAAGATCTAAACATTAACATTCATTATTAACATTCATTATTAACATTCATTCCACAAACTTATTCTTTCCATGTGCCCCGTTTGGGGGAATATCCCTCAACAACCACCCTGACAGCAAAGCTGAAGGGGTAAAAGTCATCTTTGACTTTTCTATCTCCTCCCCACACAGATGTAAGCAGTAAGGGCATTCTTCAGATCTACCTATCTAACGTCTGCCCCCTTATCCTCCATATTCATTGCCACTGCCTTAGTTCCAGCTCTATAATTAATTTCTTGCTTAGCTCATTCCAACACTGTCCCTTTTTTTCTTTTTCTTTTGCAAACTAATATGTTCTTTTTGGAAAGATGTCTGGAGAACACTTATAGAACTAAAAATAGACCTGCCATTTGATCCTATAATTCCTCTACTAGGTATATATCCAGAAGACCAAAAATCACACTACAATAAAGATATTTGTACCAGAATGTTTATTGCAGCCCAATTCATAATTGCTAGGTCATGGAAGAAGCCCAAGTGTCCATAGACCCCAAAATGGATTAATAAATTGTGGTATATGTACACTATGGAATACTATGCAGCCCTAAAGAAAGATGGAGACTTTACCTTCTTCATGTTTACATGGATGGAGCTGGAAAATATTCTTCTTAGCAAAGTATCTCAAGAATAGAAGAAAAAGTATCCAATGTACTCAGCCCTACTATGAAACTAATTTATAGCTTTCATAGGAAAGCTATAACCCATTTATAGCCCAAGAATATGGGGAAAGAGGAGGGGGAGAGGATGAGTGGAGAGGGGGTGATTGGTGGGTTCATGCCTATGGTTCATCTTATAAGGGTACATGTGTATCTTTCTAAATGCAGAATATAAATGTCTTAATACAATAACTAAGAAAATGACATGAAAGCTATGTTAACCAGTTTGATGAAAATATTTCAAATTGTATATAAAAACAGCACACTGTACCCCATGACAGTATTAATGTACATAGCTATGATTTAATAAAAAAAAAAAACACACTATCCTTTGATTCATTCTTTATTCTACAATAGAGGTGATCTCTACAATTTGTAAAACATAGAAGAAGACCAAGTAGACCCAGGTAGTATATGCCTCCTTCACAAAAAAGAACCAGAATAGTAAGTAAACACATTTTCAAATAGATTGTCTAGAAGAGTATGTTAGTGTTCATCAGAGAAGTGATGGGAAGCATGAAAAGTAAGTAAAGAGAAGATTTAAGTCAGCTTGCACAGCTGGGGACTGGCTGAGAGCTGGGAGAAGCTCCTGCATGTAAGGA
Source organism: Otolemur garnettii (assembly GCF_000181295.1). NCBI lineage: Eukaryota > Metazoa > Chordata > Mammalia > Primates > Galagidae > Otolemur > Otolemur garnettii. The sequence continues at coordinate 1,959 of NW_003853753.1, forward strand.
AAGAGTAAGAGATAAATCTCCAAAGCTTCACACTCCAAATTTTTTTAAAAAAATTTTTGGGGAGAACTCACTTTGGTCTCAGGCCTAACATAAGGAACTTCCTAGAAATTGCAGAGTCATTACTGCAGAAAGAAAACCCATAAGAAATCCTATAGGGATCTAAGCCTAGCGCACCTTCAGGTGGGCACCATGCTGATAACCTAGACACCAGGGATCTACAGACATGGCTTCTGCCACTGAGCTGCTCTGAGGAAGGAGAGAGAAGGCTGGGGGCACTTGTACAACACTGGGAAGGTCCCTATGACCCTGTGCTGCAGGCTGCTGTTGAGACTGAGACATAAGTGAACTGCATTGCACTTCCCCACATCTTCT
>NW_003853753.1:4152-5148 GCF_000181295.1 Otolemur garnettii
GATAAATTCATTAAGAGAATTTCATTTTTGTAAACAGAAAAAAAAAGAAGTAAATAATTTATACAACAACTGTAAAATACTTCAAGATATGACAGAAAAAAAAGTTTCACCAAAATTAACCTTGAATGTAAATGGGTTAAATGCTTCCCTAAAAGAAAGATATAGATGGCAGAATGGGTCTATCTATCTATCTAGATCTATCTATCTATTAATATCTATATAGCTATTGCTATCTATCTAGATATGTAGATATATATAATATTGCTTGTATTATATATGTGTGTGTATATATATATATATATTTATGCAAAACTTGCCTTCCCTGTAAAGACATACTTAGACTTATAGTTAAAGGGGTGGAAAAAGTTATTTCTTAAAAATGGAAGACAAAAGTGAGGAAGAGTAAGTATACCTATATAAGATAATATAGACTTCAAGTCAAAAATGAAGGGAAAATAGCCAGGCATTGTGGTGGGCACCTGTAGTCCCAGCTACTTGGAAGGTTGAGGCAAGAGAATTGTTAAGTCTAAGAGTTGGTGGAAGTTGCTGTGAGCTGTGACACCACGACACTCTACTAAGGGTGACAGAATAAGATTCTGTCTCAAAAAAAAGGGGGGGAGAGTAATGACAAAAAGGTCATTATATAATAATAAGGAGATAAATTAACCATGAAAAAGAAGATAACAATTTTAAAAACAGACATGCAAACATGTTCATATATGCTCAATATTAGACCTCTTGGATTTCTAACAGAAATATCATTACTTAACCTAAAGAAAGAGATAAAGCAATACAGTATTAGTGGGGAACTTTATTGACAGAACTAGACAGATCACTGAAGTAAGAAATCAACGGAGATTGACTTAAATTGGACTTTAAACCAAATGGACTTAATAGACATATATAGAACATTCCACCCTAGAAGTACAGAATATGTGATCTTTTCACCAGCATATGGAATATTCTCCAATATAGACTACATGTTAGACCATAAAA
>NW_003853754.1:0-5142 GCF_000181295.1 Otolemur garnettii
CACCATCACCTCACAGCTCAGGAGAAGCCTGCACACCATCACCTCACAGCTCAGGAGAAGCCTGCACACCATCACCTCACAGCTCAGGAGAAGCCTGCACACCATCACCTCACAGCCCAGGAGAGGGTGCGGATGATGGTGCTGACTGAGCAGAGCATGTCAGAGTACCTGTGGCAGGCTCTCACGGCACACGAGAACCTACAGTTAAAATTCCACAGCACACTTCAATTATGTTGATTTTAAAAAAGAGTAAAAAACAGTATACTTACTGTGTTTTGAACTTATTTTGAAAATAATTTAATTAATGATCTTTAAAAGTTTTTTTGGCACCCCTAAGATCTCAGGGTGCACTGGTTGGAGGTCACTGCCCCTTGGTGATCTGGTTGAATCACTGATTGGATCACTGTAACTTTCAAATCCCTCCTGAAGCAGCTAGAGGGTGTAGGCATCTATTAAACAGCATGGATGGGTGGGAGGTGCTGATGGACCCCAAGATGGACCCCAAGATGTCAGTCATCACATGAGAAGCATGGATGAGGCTCTAGGCATGAAAGTTGCTGCAGTAGAGTCGGTCTGAGAACCAGGAACAATTATGCCTAAAGCTGAGCACCTAATTCTTGGTGCAGTCAATATACAGTAACTGGTACATTTGAGAGGAGTCTGGGGTTTGTGAGATCCCACTTTCTGGAATTCACCCTCCACATTAGAAGTGTTTGTGATTTGCAATGCTTCTTTACACAGCCCTCATCAGCTGCTTCCATCTGTTTGCTCGTCTTATGGTTAAGGTTAAAATTATTATTATTGAGAGTCCATACTTACACATGGAAAAATTAAGGAGTTTATTTTTATCAGGCATACGCTTGGGTTACTCTCATGAGAAAAGCAGAAACAGTGGGGATTGGCCCCTAAATAAAGGCCAGGGAAACTTTTATATATTTTTTCGTAAAGTACTATGGGTTGTAATAAAATGTTAAAGAAGATAGTTGAGGAAGAAGTTAGTGTCTGGTCACTTATTGGTCACTAGGGAGGTTTTGGGGTTTTGATAGGCCAACTGCCTCTCCGTGGTTGGGGTCTTAGTTGGGGTGGAGGTGTGTGATGACCTTGGTGACTGTGAGCTCCATCCAGATAGGGCCTCTTCCAGTGTGATATTGTATCTGCTGCTCACAACACTATGCTTGGCACATAGTTCTTTCAGTAGATTAATAAAAGCTGCAATTTTTTTGATATCCCTCTTGTAAAAGTGTACTCTACATATTTCTCCTCCTTTTGAATTAGGGCTGATCTGTGAGTATGGTAAAAGTTTCATTATGACACCTCTGAGCCTAGCCGTAAAGAGAGCATGGTCTCCTGGAGCCCTGAGCTGTCTCGTAGGAAGTCTCACTACCCTGCTGGAGTGCCTATGCACAGAAGCATGAGACCATGTGGAGAGAAAGAGGAACCCAGCTGAATCCAGCCTTCCAGCATCCCCACCAAGGAACAGAGAAGAGGGTGAAGCCATTTGAAACCCTCCAGATCAGATCGGCCACTACTTGAACATTCCAAAGGACTCTACTTGACTGCATGTGGAGCAGTCACCCAGCTTAGCCCTATGTGGACACCTTCCCCACAAGAGCCCTGATGTACAATGAATTGGTAGTTCCAACCACTAAGCCAGGACAGTGTGTATCATGCAATAGATAACCAGGACAGCTCTTACGAAAAGTTTTCTGCAGATGGATGGCTGGATGGATAGATGGATGGAGGGATGACTTACAGGGCCACTGTCTTTCCTAGGGGAATAATGTCCAAAGAGAGAGAGTTTGAAAGACATTTGTCTTTCTCTCCTCCTCCCCCAGCATCAGATCCTCTTTCTCCTTTTGGAGAATATTCTGCCATGCAAAATAGAGCCACCTCACATTACAGAAGCTCAAATGCTGTGTACACACCTCCTCAGCCTCCCTCAAAGCTGAAGCACAGGTGCAAGGGGCAAGGTCTCCCTGTCAGACACTCCTGCCTCAGACTGTGAGCCAGAAACGGTGCAGGCTCCACCCAGTGAGGCAGGGAGCAGCGGCAGCAGGACCTTCGTGAGGCCCCGAGGAGTAGTCCATCCCCAGGTTTCTGCCCAGTCCCATGGTGGGAGCTCCCTGGACAGCCCCACATCCAGCAGTGTGAGCAGTTGCTTCTATGCCCACCGCAGTGTGATTTGGAGCCACTGTTCCTACTGCCACCCCTCTCAGGGCTAGGGTGAGCTACGCAGGGCTTTTTAATAAATTCCTTTTCTGTTTAAAGCTCAGAATCCTGACCGATAGTTACATACTTGGGTTTCTCTTTTTCGACCCTGTATTCTGCATGAATAGTCTTCACTTGATGTCTTCAAAACTCAGGTTCTTTGTGGGAAATGCAGGAAAGTAAAAAGTAGAATTCCCCATCCTTCAGTTAAAACAGTCCTGCTTCTGTATTTGTAATACTATGATCGCCTGTAAAATGTGCTTTGGAATAATAGATCTCCTTCTAAAAAGTAAGTTTGAAAATGACCACTTGCACATGTAATGGATTGTTTGGTGAAGAAAAAAGAACTAAGCAAGACAAGTGGCCACATAAATGTCATAATGAGCCCTTAAAACATATGCTCTTTGTCCCAGAGCATATATCCCCAGGGGTTCCTCCTAGTTCAGGTTTGTTTTGATAGAAGATGGAAACAGGATGTGGGGGTGGGGATGGTGACAAAGGCCGCTCGCCCATGTACCTCTAGACCTGACTATCCCGAAGGTGCAGAGGTGGAGCCCCTGACACTTTTCTTTTGCAGTTTAATGTTCTTAGAGCATCACGGTGGTAACAGCAGCTCCCTGCGAGGCCAGCAGACTGGCAGCCATGCCCAGAAGGGCCCATCAGGGATGATGGAGTCTGGACCTGTAACCCAGGCTCAACCCTGAGGACAAGTCCTTCTCAAGCTGGGATTGTCCTAGGGTGTGTCAGGGCTACAAATATCTCCTGACCCAACCATCTGGCACTGTGGGGATGCCCTGGAAATGACGACTATGTGTGTTTACATGTGCATGTGTGTTCACGCCAAGGCTCCATGCAGACCGGGAGGCTGTGGTGCTGTGTAGAACAAGCCTGGCTGAGAGTGAAGGCTGAGGAGCGGCATTTCCTCCTCATGCCGCCACAGCAAGAGCAGCCACTGGTAGACCAGTCGCAGCCGAAGTCTCTGACTAATGGTGCCTCTATGTCTGAGGATGGCCCTCGGCTCAGGCCACAGCCTGCAAGGCAGCAAGAGCCCCGGAGCAGAGGAGGGGCTGGAAATTGATGGGATCAAGTGGCCTTTGTGGTTCCTTGGGCTCATCATAGGAAAGGGAAATCCCAGAAAAGGCAAGGACATTCTCTTGACAGCAACATGAGGGCTCAAGCTATTTTATCCAAAATTTTTTTAAGTATGACATTATTTTATGCTCCAAGCTAGAGAAACAGGAAATAGGTTACATACATTGTCCCAAGGTTAGAAGAAAATTTAGAGTGGCATAGAGAATAAGTACTGTATAAAATTTAAAATAGTTGTCTATTTTAAATAGCACATGAACTTTATGGACAACCTATATATTTAGAGCAGTGATTCTCAACCAGTGGTGATTTTGCCAATGTCTGGAGACATTTTCAACTGTCAGAACAAAGGCAGGGGGTCCTTATGGCATATGATGAGTAGAAGACAGGGGCACTACTGAACCCCACAGTGCACGAGCTCCCACAATAGAGACCCTCAACCCACAATGTTAGTCTGAGGCCGAGAACCCTGACTTAGGGCAAGAGAGAGAACTTCCATCTGGTCGAGAGAAAACCACGGGAAAAGACCAGAAATGTGTAAGATTTCTAGTCAGGGAGATGTGTTTTCTGGACTTGAAATGTGCAGGAATCCCCAAATTCTTGTTCAAGGCGGTTCTGATAAAGTGCTGCTGTGATTACAGGCCATAGAGAAGCAGTCAGTGAAATGTGACCTGGAGCAATGGATCCATAGATTCAAATAAAAGCACATCGTTTAATAGACTATGAAAAGGAGGAGCTGTGGTTGTATACAATGATGAAACCTAGTTTTCCTGCCCATTTGTATGAATTGCCTTCCTCCACACGTCATGCCAATTGAGTTTTCTTCTCACAACTTTGCCCAAAGCAAAACTATCCATCCAACCAAGGCCACTTAAAGAAGAGAAGATTAACTTTTAGACAAAACTAACTTTACTAAGATATTTTATGTCTGTTTCTTTCTTCTTCCTACATGTGTTTATACATGAAAACTTTTCCAAAAATGTTTTCAGTGTGGCAAACCACCTTTGAAGGAAACCCACACGTCTGAACGTGACTGGACGGCAACTTCTCTGTCTCTCCACCTGCTGACTCTGTCCTTTCTTGTGTGGGAGTCCTCTGTCACCTGACTCGTGTTCTTGTAGGGTGAATGCTTTTGCTTCAGGAGCCTTTACACTTTCTCTTTGTTTACGAAATTCTTAATTTCTGTGCACTGTATTGAGGTGAGAGTTTTTCTTGGTCTCTGTTTTCTACAGGTCCATTTAATCTGAAAACTTTCAGGGTTCCTTAATTCTGGAAAATTTACCTCCATCATTTCTTTAAATATTTCCTATTTCCAGGTTTTTGTTCTCTCTTTTTCTGTGATTCCTATTATTTGGGTGTTAATGTTTCTACTTTTATTCTTCTTATATCTTAGCTTTCTTTTTATGTTTCCATCTCTTTCTCCTTTCCTCCTTCCTACTGGGGAAGTCCTCATAAGCTTATCTTCCCAATTTATTAATTTGTTCTTCAACTATATTGATCCTATTTCTCTGACATGTCATGTCCTTTATATCAGTTACCTTAATACCTAATATTTCCAATTGGTTATTTTTATGATTTCCTATTCTTGTTTCAAATTGCTACTATAAAGTGTCTTGTGTTTTTCAGCCTATGTGTATACATTACATATGTGTATGCACTCAGCCCTCTGCAGCTATGGACTCACGTCTGTGGATTCAATTGACTGCAAATGACAAAATGTTTTTTACTGAATGGACATAAACAGACTTCTTGCTTGTCATTATTCCCTAAATGCAGTAGTATAATAAGTATTCATATACTGTTTACATTATTTAGGTGTTTTCAGATTTTTGTTTTTTTTTTTTT
>NW_003853755.1:0-5129 GCF_000181295.1 Otolemur garnettii
GGTGGGGTGCAATGCTTCCCCTGGCAGCCAAATTTATTCCTTGACATTATCTCTGGATGGAGTCATTTGCTCCAGAGGCATCCATCTCTCTTCCTGGTGAACCCAGAGAAAAGGGAACATTGGGGTAATTCATTGTTACCATCTAGAATTTAGATGTTATTTCCAAACTTGGCACAATCATCAGCCAATGCCACACCCAGACCAAGGCAAGATAAAGCCATTCCAGGTCCATGTCTGTTAGAGATGCACAGAACCTTGGGGATTTAGAGGTTACTTGGAAAGCTATTTAAAGCTATCTAAGCTGCTATCTGTTCCCTTTTTTAGCATTCATTAACTCACAATCCTTTTAAGACAGGAGGGTTAAATTCCTTGGCTTTTTTCTCTTCCAGTCATTTATTTTCATATGTAGTATTGTTGATATTTAAAGTTATTGCTCAGGAATGCAGAGATGTAGTTTTATTTTCTGTAACTGAAGTCCACTTGCCCATAAGACTCCAAGTGCTGCTCAGGAATGGAGAAGAACTTTAACTTGCCCGTGCAAGTTTTCTTAGTCACTTTCAGTTTAAATCTTCCTCTTCTCCAGCATCAGTGTTTCTGCTCCCTTTCTTCCTCCAGGATGAGCTCTAGATCCCTGGAATGCTGGGATGAGAGGGGCAGGCTTTTGGTTTACCTTCTGTCTTTCATCCTTCACCTTCTCTGAGGTGTCTCATGCCCAGAGTTGAATGTACTGTGTAGGTAAGGAAGGATCTTCAGGTTCCCTCATTTACAGGACCTTTTCTTAGCTCTGGGAAGGGTGATCATAGTGGCGTTCACATGTAACATTTGTGAAACATTTCAGCCGCGATTGATTGAGACCACTGCTGCTTGCCTCCCAATTTTCCCTCCGTCTTACAAAGTGGCTTTGAAGTGGTTGTAGGGATTTTTGTGACCTAAAGGGAAGGCAATGGGAAGATACCCTCAGTTTATAGTTATTCTCGTATATTTATGTGGTTTTCGACCACTTCCATGAGTGATTATGGTATAAGCTAGGAAACCTGGGGTAGGAATGGCTTCTAGAAATAGTCCTGTCACTTTTTATATTTTCTCATAACATGCAAGGCTAGAATGGTATCTGGAAATTGAGTCTACAATGTCTGGCCCTAGAAGTATGTGTGGAGTAGAAGGGGAAAAATGGCACACAGAAGTTTCTCCCAATCGTCAGAAGGGTGAAATTGTAAGAAGAGGATTCAATTCTCACTGATAACTCAAAATACAGACGTTTTCTCAGGTCAGAAATATACTCAGTAATGTAGTATATACAACTGTAAATATTACACATACCATGTATTTTTTTCTGATGAAAATTGCAAAATAGAATTTAAAATTTCTTTGTAGAGGGCAGTGCCTGTGGCTCAAAGGAGTAGGACACCAGCCCTGTACACCAGAGGTGGTGGGTTCAAACCCAGCCCCAGCCAAAAACTGTTAAAAAAAGGAAATTTCTTTGTAAAGCACAGGCACAAATAGCAGGCACATCTGACTGTGAAATCACATGTTTTATCTTTCTAATCATCAGTTATTCAAAAAATAAATGTCATTCTGCCATCTTTGAGGAAAGCCTGGATTATCTACCTTTTTATTCTCTCTGCAGAAAATATTATAAATTATCATGTGAGGAGGTAATCAAAGAGTATGCAGTCCAAAATGTAGAAAAAGTGTTTTATTAAAGTATAAATAAATGATTAATTAGTGAAAATGTTATTACCTAGATTTTGTGATACTTGGGGTATTGTGAGCTTTTATACTTGTTGAGCTTTTATAAATTCTTTTCTCAATTAAAAAATTTGCTTTCATTCTTAGAATTACATTGATCACATTATATTATTTTTGTTAATGTGAGTTCCTCAAATGCTACAAGATTGAGGCCCTTTGAGGCCAATCTTGTCCTCGTTGTACCCCTTGAGCAGTACATTGTATGTGGGCAAGGTGAGGCCTGGACTCCAGCCCTGGAGCAGCGTTCTCTTTGGCCAGTTCCCAGGAATCTTCCAGACCAGTGTTCACTGAACATGCATATTAAAAGAACACACCTCCTCCCCCCTTTTAGAATTCCAGGGGTACCTGATGTCCCAGTGACATTCAAGATGCCCCACTGGCATGCAGAAGTATGCACAACATGGGAAGCAGAGGGCACCCTATTCCAAGACCTCCTTTGTAACAAACACTCTATGCCAACATGCCTACTGCCCCAGTGTACGGCCCTGTGTGTGTGTAGTGTGCATGTGCATATGTGTGTGTGGTGGGTGTGAGAGGAGTACCTGGGTACCCTTTGCAAAGCCATCTTTCTTTTTTGGCCAATCCATACCACACTTTATTTAGTGATGAAGCAAGACATAATGAGATGGGGCAACCAGGTTTTGAGAACATGGTTGACTTGGTATAAGACCAGTTCTATTAGACAAGAATAAGATTTAGAGAACAGAGGTGGAAGAGCTTTGAGAAGTGTGTAAGGCAGAAGTCCGCAGCAGAGAGGGTGGCCAGAATAGTGAAGGAAGTGTCTCCTGGTTCAGAAGTTCGCTCATGTACTTAGTTTCTGTTCTAAGTTCAGACTTGAGAAGAATCAGAAACATTTCCTTAATAAGACAAAGTCATCATATCACCATGACCCAGAGAGAGATTGGCATGTTATTGAACTATTTTACAAGTGTGAGGCCATCTTTGTAAAATCTCCTCAGCTTTGGAATATACAAACATGCCTGGACGTGAATCTCAGATGGAGGATCAGTCCTAGTCCCACCAATTCTTTCCAAGCACCTCCTCCCAAGCTCAGGGCCAGCTTTCATAGCACGTGGTGTGGTAGTAAAAAGCAAGACTGGATCCAAGTCACGGACTATCTAATACCAGCACCACCAATTGCAGGCTGTGTAATCTTGGATAAACTACCTACCTTTTCTGAGTTTCGGTTTCCTTATCTGTACTACAGGATGTTATGAGGATGAGTGAGTTCTCGTATGTAAAGTACTTGTAGTGCAAAATGTACACGCTTTAACTATGATAATCTGTAGGATATGCACTCGTCCCCCACATATCCTGCTTCTTTCTCTGTCTGCGGCATACAGTGAAAACACAGTGTTCGGGCTCCAAGCTTTGCTCTTTGGTACTTAAAAAGAACCTTTTGGAATTTATAACATCCTTTTCTATCTTAAAGGCACCAGCCATATAATCAAAATCTGGATTTTAGGACTATTTTTCCCCAGACAAACTTCAAATGTCTATTTTGGAAGTCTAGAAATGAGCATAAACTTTTAGCTTATTTTTTGCCTTCCAGCTATAAAGATCCTAAACTCCTCTAAGGCAATGGACACTTCAGGCTAAAAAGTGGAGGACCGAACAAAGATTGAAAAAATACAGTGCTTGCTTCGGCAGCACATATACTAAAATGGGAATGATACAGAGAAGATTAACACGGCCCCTGTGCAAGGATGACACGCAAATTCGTGAAGTGTTCCATATTTTTGAAACTGCCAAAAAAAAAAAAAGATTAAAAAAATACAATAATGGAAGTCATAATGTCATTCAAAATGCTACATAAATAGCAATAAAGAAGAATCGACGTTTAAAATTTCCATTAAAGGTGCCGGGTATAGAGGCAGGAGATTTATATATGTGTTGCTTGGTTTAATCTTTGTAAGATCCTATTTTATGCATACTTTTATTTTACTAGTGAGTAAACTATGGTTTGTAGAGTTTCAAGTTATTGCCCAAACAATAAAGTGTGATAAGGAGTAGGCCATGATCCCAGCTGACATTTTGTTTCCAAAAGATGCACTGTTCCCATCCATTGCTCCTGGCACCCCAACTTTCCCTGCTGTCTAAACTTTAATTTTCTCAGAGAAGAGCATTGGAAAAGACCATTTTTCTGTAGACAGTCTCCATCATCAGCTGGGAGCTTACCTATTGTGGAGAGCACTGCTCTGAATATCAGGAGCCTTCCCTCTGTCAGAAGAGCAGCCTCAACTTGAGTCTGGAGCCATCTGCAAGTGTGACGTCCTGTGTGGTTGTGTTGATGGTTAGTTGTAATGAACTCTCCTCTTTAGTAAATTCTGCCAATGCATTGATTCCACGTTTTTTTTTTTTTTTTTAATTCAAGCTGTCTTTACAGAAAAACTTCATTCCATCTCTCTCCAATTATTTGTTACTATGATTCTAAGGTCTTATCTTTATTCTTATTACAAATTCCACAGAAAAACTGTCTCTACCATTCCCATAATGAATCACATTGATCATGATTAAAATGATGGCAATGAAATTTTGCTCTTCCTTCAAAGTAGGACTATTTTACATCCCACCCATGGCGCTGTATCTAATATTCTCATTTGTTATTTACGTCTCTCTTCCAGGAACTGGCTGCAGGGAAGGTCTGGTATTCTCATTCATGCTAATCCCATCAGACCCCAGCTTTCCCCCTCCCTGTATCTTTCTGCTCAGTTTCCCATATGTAGATTCATAAATATGCCCGTCTCCCTGCCATCTTCCATCCTTCCCTTGGAATTCTTTCTTTTTTCTTCTTCAATTTAGTTATAAAGGAGTTAAACCTAATGGAAGGGTTTAAAAATAAATAATTCTGGTCATAATCACATTATTATTTATCAGTGTTCTAAAACTTCTTGTTACTGTAGTAATATTTAAGTAGAGGTAAGTTGTAAATAAGCTTTGGAAAACTGAAGCTATTATTATTATTATTATTTGCAGATAGGAAGATATACCTAGAAAATGTATGTGGCTAAACTAAAAAAACATTGTGATAAAAATGTGCTGCACAATGGCATGTGTGAAATGCATTTAACAACAAATATGGGCCATTCCAGCAATTCTCATTTAGAAAATGTAATGAAAGGAGAGCTTATTCATAGCATTAGCAAAATACAAGAAATAAGTTAGAAATAGCCTTATCAGGAACTCCAGGGCTTTTTATAAATTGACAATATAATTTCCAGAGAATTGGAAACACACAATATACCATGTGTATGAGCAGTCTGAATAGAGCAAGGGTCTTTTCTTCCAAATAAATACATATGCAACATAAGTTTAATAAAAATTTAAATGGTATTAAAAATCAACAAGTTTACAAGTGCTATTAATGTTTATTGGGAAAA
>NW_003853756.1:0-5129 GCF_000181295.1 Otolemur garnettii
GAGACTGGCCTGAGGCTGCTGGGAGGAGTGTCAGGGATTTCCTCTGTACCTGGCAGTGTCACCACTTTCACAGCCTCTCTTACTACTGAAGCCTATTTCATTTTAATTTCTGAAAAATATGTTTGCTAGATATTTTGGGTTTATACAGTTTTGGGTATACTGAACTTCTTAAATTTGTAGGTTTATTTCTTTCCAGATTTGGCAACATTTTAGCTATTATTTTTCAAATATTTTTCAGCAGCAAGTTACTTCTCTTTTCTGTTTTAGACTATAATAACAAATATAAGGTTCTCTGTTAGTGTCCCATAGGTTCCTAAGGCTCTGTTCATTTTTTCAAAAACTTTATTTATTTCTATCATTCATTTCAGATTATTCATATTCTTTTATCTTCTAGTTTGTTGATTCTTTCCTTCATCATTTCTACTTTGTCATATTATATTTCCCAGTTCTCAACTTCCTATCTGATTTTTCTTAATGTTTTCTATTTCTTTGTTCAGACTTTCTATTTTGACATTAGTTTCTAGAGTGTTAGTGAGTACTTGTTGGAGTATATTTACAGTAGCTGCTTTAATGTCACTGCAACCTCAATTCCTGTATTCAAGTTATCCTCCTGCCTCAGCCTCTTGCATACCTGGGACAACAGGCATGTACAACCATGGGTGACTAATTTTTTTCTACTTTTAGTAGAAATAGTATTTTGCTCTTGCTCAGACTGATCTCAAACATCTGTCCTCAAGCAATCACAGACACGAGTCACTACTGACATGAGTCACCACGCCTGGCCTGCTTTAAAGTCTTTATCAGATAATTCCAACACTTGTGTTATCTAGGTGATGACATCTATTGATTACCTTTTCCCAAGTAAGCTGAAAAGTTTCTGGCTCCTTGCATGTCAAGTAATTTTTGATTAGATCTTAAATATTTTGAATATGTTTTTTAATGAGACTCTAGATCTTCTTAAAGTCCTATGGAAAATGCTGATATTTTTGTTTTTGTAGGCAATTGGTAGCCTGGTCAAGTTCAGGCTATGAGTTCCAACTCATTTTTTATGGGCTGTTGTTTTATGTCAAGTTGGTTTTTAAATTCCTTGTGTGCTGTTTGAATCTCACCTATGTGGTGTGTGCTAGTTCAGGACCTTGGTGGTGGTCTTTTTGCTAGTTTAGTGCTTACCATCTTCCATGTGCTGATTTGGATCAAATCCATGCCTCTATTGTTTAGGGGTAAGCCCAGGAGTTCATAATCAATTTTATGGGGTCACTTCCTAAACTTTTCTGTCTCTATACTTCCCAGGTCCCTCAAGCTCCCTTATATGTCCTCCAGTCAGAAATCTGGAGCTTTATTTTTCCAGTTTTGCTACTTAATTCCACAAATGTGCCCATGCCTGGGGCCAAGCACTAGGTGGACAGAGGGAAAGAAAGAGAAGAGAGAAACTTTATTCTCTTGGGTCTGTAGTATCACCAATCATTGAGGAAGGTTTCCTTTCCTCTAAGTTTTGATTTCTGTGGTATTCTGTTGCTACCACAGGATCTTTTTGGAAGGTGTGAGAGAATGGAAAATTCTAGTGATTTCTGCACTGTCTCTGAGCATTAGGAGTTCCCTTTCTTGATGTCTAAGCCAGAACTAGAAGGCTGTCTTGGAACTCACTCTTTGTGTCCCACTTCTCTTTCTGAATTTTGGGCTACCTGGAGTTCAGGCTGGGAAATACTAGATAGAAAAACTCACTATTTATTGGCAAGAAAATAAAAGGAAGAGATGAGATAGCTGCTTCATGTGTTCTGTCCAAGATTTATAGCCACATTCACTGGGAGAAACAGAATGAAGTGTGCTTACTCCATCATCCCTGGGCCTGGAACTCCAATGTTCTCTCACAGATTTAATAATAATTACGATTTCTGCACACCATATTGAATAATTTACATGGCTTATCCTGTGTCTTTCTAACTTGACTAATAGGTGGCCTACTTAAAAAGAAAAACTATTGTTTCTTGGACTCCTAGAGTTTATTTTTTAAATAATTTTGTTCCTTAAATATGCATGGCCACACAACTAGGTCTAAATTTCTTATAGTGCTTAAAGAACTATGAAACAAAATGAAATTTATAAACTAAATGCAAACAAAATTACGATATACGACAATGCAAATCAACATCATTTATTTAATGTGACAGAAGAGAATGTTTGTTAAAACTAAATAGCTGTTCGTATTGTGAATTGTAGTATATGATTGTGGTGTATTTTTTTGTGGGGGGGGCATCATGTGTTGTGAAATATGACTCAATTTTCCCACGAATTTCTCTATTTAACCACTGCATCACACCAAAGCTTCCATTTCTACAGTGTGGTGTGACATCATTTGGCCTATTTTTAACTCAAAACAACATTTACATATTAACTATCTTTTAATATATTAAGATAATAACACATTATATATTAAATCTGTCTTTCTTTAATGGCCCAGGGTCATTAAAATACTAGTTACTGGTGCCAACACTTTGTTTGAAAACTTTGATACTTAAATCACCCAGCAGGACTCACTTATGAGGTAGTTGACCAAATAATCTGGATTATGTTACTATTATAATTTTTAGCCTCCTATTGAAATGAAAAACTCCACATTAAAAAAATATAGTTTTAGAAAATTCAAAAGGCTCAGAATATATGTTTGTGGATTCCAATTTGAGCAACACTGTAATATTAATGAATTTAATCCTTTCAGTAAAAATGATGAGTTTACAGTGAGAAAACTGAGGCTTAGAGAGGTAACTTGCCCAGGTTTTCCAGGTGATCAGTGGCAGAGTCAGGTATATAGAGAGCAGCCATGTCTGTCCACCTTCAGGACCTCCACTCACAACTGTGACTTGCCCAAGCTTGCTCTTATCTCCATGAAAGCTCATGCCTTGATCTGTTCTTCCAAAGTGTGTGGGGGCTGCAAGGAGTCCTCCAAACTGCCTCAGATGGTTTCCCTTCATTTCTTGATATGAGTCCTTGTTGTTCTCCAAAATTAAAGAATGAATTTTTTATTATGTCCCAAAGGCAAGAAAGAATACAAGGAACATAAAACTGTCCTTGTTTTTGACTGTTCCATGCAGGAACTTGTTACTGCATGAAATATATTTTTTCTGTAGGTGTGATCAGTGTGTACATTCATGTCACTTCCTCTGAGAAGCTTCTCTGTCTTCTCAGACACAATTAATCACTTCCTTTTCTTTTCAACATATAGCACTCTGCTCCTAAGTCAAATGGAATACTTAATCCATTGTGTCATGTTTGTCTCTCTGCCTCTGAACTGTAAGCACCTTGAGGACAAGGATATGGTCATCTTCACCTTTGTAGCACTGGAGGAGCAATATGAATTTACTGAAATGAATTTTTGCATATTAACTGACAATATGTTAAAATAAAACTGTTCTCTTGATTTTTTTTCCCCTTTAACATTTTCCTCTTTTTACATCTGCTACCATCATCTCTTGCCTCAATGATAGCAATTGCCTCTAATTGGTCTTGCCCCATCAACTCCAATTCATGAGAACTCTACCAGCTTTCCCTCTGTTTTTCCATTTTTCCTTCTCTATCTCTCCTCCTTCCTTCTATATGTACCTGTTTCACTCTTTGCTCTCCTCAGTTTGGCTTTGGTTTCTCTTTCCCCTCTGACCATGTATAAGTTATCTATCACTGTGTAACAAATTTTCTCCAAACTCATTGACTTAAGATGCCATTTAAAATAACATGGTTTCTGTAGGTTGAGCATCCAGGTTAGGCTTAGCAGGGTCTTCTGCTTCTAGTAGGCTGCAACCAAAGGTGGTAGCTGGAGCTGCAGTCTTCTCAGGGCTCACCTGGAGAAAGATCTCTTTCTAAGTTCACCACAGGAAGTTGGCAAGACCTAGTTCCTGAATAGCTGTTATACCAAGAACCATGTTCCTTGCTGGCTGTAGGCTGTAAGCCACCCTCAGTCCCTGCACCTAAGGCAGCGGCAGGTTCATAGGCATGCACCCTTTTAAAATACCCTGAGTAGAGTTCCTTCAATGGGCCTCAACTTGGAGTATAGCAGTTTGCTTCATCAGAGAAAGCAAGATGGAAGTAACAGCATTTTACTTCCTGATCTCGGAAGTACATCACGTTTTTGTCTTCTGTTTTTTTTAGAAGCAAGTCATGAGGTGTAGCCCACACTCAAGGAGAGGGAATGACACACAGGTGTGAATACCAAGAGGTGTAGGTCACAGGGAGCTATTTTAGGAGCAGCTGACCACAGACCAGGAAACAATGGCTGTCCCTCTGCTGTTAAATTCTTATGTATATATGCAGCTTCATGGAGAGGTCCAGTTCTGTCTTATGGTCCTAGTTCTAGATTCTCAGGGAGAGATCTCTGATTGGCTAGCTCAAAGCATGCACTAGGCAATGGGATGGAGGTAAGATGAGCAGAGATGTTTATTGGGAGTCCATTCCTGTCGTATGGACTGGGGGTGGGGAGAAAAGGGAGTCTGGTGGTTTTCCAGCTGTGCATAACTTGGCAAGTATCTGCTCTAGATGTCCTGGCTCCTGGGGTCTATAATCCCTCTTCTTGTTTTTCTAAACTCCCCAGATTAAGCAGCACCTAAATAGGAGAAGCCATTGACTTACATCAGACACCCTAGTACATAGGAGATCATTTTGGAAGTTTCCCAGAAAGAAAAATAGAGAACATTGCCATTAAATTGCAACACAAGTTCCTGGATTTGGAGAATTTGGAATATTGCTACAGGACTGGGGTCTCTCAGGTCAGAGGAATGAGGGGAGTAAGGCAGGTGCAGGTTCATAGGCATGCAGCCTTTTAAAACACCCTGAGTAGAGTTCCTTCACCCTTACAGTGTGTCAGGTGTGTTGGGATGCATCTAGTCCCAAGAGCATGATCTTTCACAAGCTAAGTGATAGCCACATTGATTTGAAGACTACTAAGCAGGGTCTGTAGACTCAGAGTACTTTGTCGCTGGCTCTGTTTGTTTTTTCCCAGCCTAGTATTTCTACTCTGTTTTGGTGATCACAACCAGGAAGGGAGTCCCCAAGAATGCCTTTCTGGGGGATCCATAAATCTATCTCTTGGATGTAGTTATATGGAGGGCTAGCAGACTATAGGTTTTGCCCTATCTCTCTTG
>NW_003853757.1:0-5129 GCF_000181295.1 Otolemur garnettii
GGTGGGGTGCAATGCTTCCCCTGGCAGCCAAATTTATTCCTTGACATTATCTCTGGATGGAGTCATTTGCTCCAGAGGCATCCATCTCTCTTCCTGGTGAACCCAGAGAAAAGGGAACATTGGGGTAATTCATTGTTACCATCTAGAATTTAGATGTTATTTCCAAACTTGGCACAATCATCAGCCAATGCCACACCCAGACCAAGGCAAGATAAAGCCATTCCAGGTCCATGTCTGTTAGAGATGCACAGAACCTTGGGGATTTAGAGGTTACTTGGAAAGCTATTTAAAGCTATCTAAGCTGCTATCTGTTCCCTTTTTTAGCATTCATTAACTCACAATCCTTTTAAGACAGGAGGGTTAAATTCCTTGGCTTTTTTCTCTTCCAGTCATTTATTTTCATATGTAGTATTGTTGATATTTAAAGTTATTGCTCAGGAATGCAGAGATGTAGTTTTATTTTCTGTAACTGAAGTCCACTTGCCCATAAGACTCCAAGTGCTGCTCAGGAATGGAGAAGAACTTTAACTTGCCCGTGCAAGTTTTCTTAGTCACTTTCAGTTTAAATCTTCCTCTTCTCCAGCATCAGTGTTTCTGCTCCCTTTCTTCCTCCAGGATGAGCTCTAGATCCCTGGAATGCTGGGATGAGAGGGGCAGGCTTTTGGTTTACCTTCTGTCTTTCATCCTTCACCTTCTCTGAGGTGTCTCATGCCCAGAGTTGAATGTACTGTGTAGGTAAGGAAGGATCTTCAGGTTCCCTCATTTACAGGACCTTTTCTTAGCTCTGGGAAGGGTGATCATAGTGGCGTTCACATGTAACATTTGTGAAACATTTCAGCCGCGATTGATTGAGACCACTGCTGCTTGCCTCCCAATTTTCCCTCCGTCTTACAAAGTGGCTTTGAAGTGGTTGTAGGGATTTTTGTGACCTAAAGGGAAGGCAATGGGAAGATACCCTCAGTTTATAGTTATTCTCGTATATTTATGTGGTTTTCGACCACTTCCATGAGTGATTATGGTATAAGCTAGGAAACCTGGGGTAGGAATGGCTTCTAGAAATAGTCCTGTCACTTTTTATATTTTCTCATAACATGCAAGGCTAGAATGGTATCTGGAAATTGAGTCTACAATGTCTGGCCCTAGAAGTATGTGTGGAGTAGAAGGGGAAAAATGGCACACAGAAGTTTCTCCCAATCGTCAGAAGGGTGAAATTGTAAGAAGAGGATTCAATTCTCACTGATAACTCAAAATACAGACGTTTTCTCAGGTCAGAAATATACTCAGTAATGTAGTATATACAACTGTAAATATTACACATACCATGTATTTTTTTCTGATGAAAATTGCAAAATAGAATTTAAAATTTCTTTGTAGAGGGCAGTGCCTGTGGCTCAAAGGAGTAGGACACCAGCCCTGTACACCAGAGGTGGTGGGTTCAAACCCAGCCCCAGCCAAAAACTGTTAAAAAAAGGAAATTTCTTTGTAAAGCACAGGCACAAATAGCAGGCACATCTGACTGTGAAATCACATGTTTTATCTTTCTAATCATCAGTTATTCAAAAAATAAATGTCATTCTGCCATCTTTGAGGAAAGCCTGGATTATCTACCTTTTTATTCTCTCTGCAGAAAATATTATAAATTATCATGTGAGGAGGTAATCAAAGAGTATGCAGTCCAAAATGTAGAAAAAGTGTTTTATTAAAGTATAAATAAATGATTAATTAGTGAAAATGTTATTACCTAGATTTTGTGATACTTGGGGTATTGTGAGCTTTTATACTTGTTGAGCTTTTATAAATTCTTTTCTCAATTAAAAAATTTGCTTTCATTCTTAGAATTACATTGATCACATTATATTATTTTTGTTAATGTGAGTTCCTCAAATGCTACAAGATTGAGGCCCTTTGAGGCCAATCTTGTCCTCGTTGTACCCCTTGAGCAGTACATTGTATGTGGGCAAGGTGAGGCCTGGACTCCAGCCCTGGAGCAGCGTTCTCTTTGGCCAGTTCCCAGGAATCTTCCAGACCAGTGTTCACTGAACATGCATATTAAAAGAACACACCTCCTCCCCCCTTTTAGAATTCCAGGGGTACCTGATGTCCCAGTGACATTCAAGATGCCCCACTGGCATGCAGAAGTATGCACAACATGGGAAGCAGAGGGCACCCTATTCCAAGACCTCCTTTGTAACAAACACTCTATGCCAACATGCCTACTGCCCCAGTGTACGGCCCTGTGTGTGTGTAGTGTGCATGTGCATATGTGTGTGTGGTGGGTGTGAGAGGAGTACCTGGGTACCCTTTGCAAAGCCATCTTTCTTTTTTGGCCAATCCATACCACACTTTATTTAGTGATGAAGCA
This sequence comes from Otolemur garnettii, assembly GCF_000181295.1. NCBI lineage: Eukaryota > Metazoa > Chordata > Mammalia > Primates > Galagidae > Otolemur > Otolemur garnettii. The sequence continues at coordinate 2,363 of NW_003853757.1, forward strand.
AGACATAATGAGATGGGGCAACCAGGTTTTGAGAACATGGTTGACTTGGTATAAGACCAGTTCTATTAGACAAGAATAAGATTTAGAGAACAGAGGTGGAAGAGCTTTGAGAAGTGTGTAAGGCAGAAGTCCGCAGCAGAGAGGGTGGCCAGAATAGTGAAGGAAGTGTCTCCTGGTTCAGAAGTTCGCTCATGTACTTAGTTTCTGTTCTAAGTTCAGACTTGAGAAGAATCAGAAACATTTCCTTAATAAGACAAAGTCATCATATCACCATGACCCAGAGAGAGATTGGCATGTTATTGAACTATTTTACAAGTGTGAGGCCATCTTTGTAAAATCTCCTCAGCTTTGGAATATACAAACATGCCTGGACGTGAATCTCAGATGGAGGATCAGTCCTAGTCCCACCAATTCTTTCCAAGCACCTCCTCCCAAGCTCAGGGCCAGCTTTCATAGCACGTGGTGTGGTAGTAAAAAGCAAGACTGGATCCAAGTCACGGACTATCTAATACCAGCACCACCAATTGCAGGCTGTGTAATCTTGGATAAACTACCTACCTTTTCTGAGTTTCGGTTTCCTTATCTGTACTACAGGATGTTATGAGGATGAGTGAGTTCTCGTATGTAAAGTACTTGTAGTGCAAAATGTACACGCTTTAACTATGATAATCTGTAGGATATGCACTCGTCCCCCACATATCCTGCTTCTTTCTCTGTCTGCGGCATACAGTGAAAACACAGTGTTCGGGCTCCAAGCTTTGCTCTTTGGTACTTAAAAAGAACCTTTTGGAATTTATAACATCCTTTTCTATCTTAAAGGCACCAGCCATATAATCAAAATCTGGATTTTAGGACTATTTTTCCCCAGACAAACTTCAAATGTCTATTTTGGAAGTCTAGAAATGAGCATAAACTTTTAGCTTATTTTTTGCCTTCCAGCTATAAAGATCCTAAACTCCTCTAAGGCAATGGACACTTCAGGCTAAAAAGTGGAGGACCGAACAAAGATTGAAAAAATACAGTGCTTGCTTCGGCAGCACATATACTAAAATGGGAATGATACAGAGAAGATTAACACGGCCCCTGTGCAAGGATGACACGCAAATTCGTGAAGTGTTCCATATTTTTGAAACTGCCAAAAAAAAAAAAAGATTAAAAAAATACAATAATGGAAGTCATAATGTCATTCAAAATGCTACATAAATAGCAATAAAGAAGAATCGACGTTTAAAATTTCCATTAAAGGTGCCGGGTATAGAGGCAGGAGATTTATATATGTGTTGCTTGGTTTAATCTTTGTAAGATCCTATTTTATGCATACTTTTATTTTACTAGTGAGTAAACTATGGTTTGTAGAGTTTCAAGTTATTGCCCAAACAATAAAGTGTGATAAGGAGTAGGCCATGATCCCAGCTGACATTTTGTTTCCAAAAGATGCACTGTTCCCATCCATTGCTCCTGGCACCCCAACTTTCCCTGCTGTCTAAACTTTAATTTTCTCAGAGAAGAGCATTGGAAAAGACCATTTTTCTGTAGACAGTCTCCATCATCAGCTGGGAGCTTACCTATTGTGGAGAGCACTGCTCTGAATATCAGGAGCCTTCCCTCTGTCAGAAGAGCAGCCTCAACTTGAGTCTGGAGCCATCTGCAAGTGTGACGTCCTGTGTGGTTGTGTTGATGGTTAGTTGTAATGAACTCTCCTCTTTAGTAAATTCTGCCAATGCATTGATTCCACGTTTTTTTTTTTTTTTTTAATTCAAGCTGTCTTTACAGAAAAACTTCATTCCATCTCTCTCCAATTATTTGTTACTATGATTCTAAGGTCTTATCTTTATTCTTATTACAAATTCCACAGAAAAACTGTCTCTACCATTCCCATAATGAATCACATTGATCATGATTAAAATGATGGCAATGAAATTTTGCTCTTCCTTCAAAGTAGGACTATTTTACATCCCACCCATGGCGCTGTATCTAATATTCTCATTTGTTATTTACGTCTCTCTTCCAGGAACTGGCTGCAGGGAAGGTCTGGTATTCTCATTCATGCTAATCCCATCAGACCCCAGCTTTCCCCCTCCCTGTATCTTTCTGCTCAGTTTCCCATATGTAGATTCATAAATATGCCCGTCTCCCTGCCATCTTCCATCCTTCCCTTGGAATTCTTTCTTTTTTCTTCTTCAATTTAGTTATAAAGGAGTTAAACCTAATGGAAGGGTTTAAAAATAAATAATTCTGGTCATAATCACATTATTATTTATCAGTGTTCTAAAACTTCTTGTTACTGTAGTAATATTTAAGTAGAGGTAAGTTGTAAATAAGCTTTGGAAAACTGAAGCTATTATTATTATTATTATTTGCAGATAGGAAGATATACCTAGAAAATGTATGTGGCTAAACTAAAAAAACATTGTGATAAAAATGTGCTGCACAATGGCATGTGTGAAATGCATTTAACAACAAATATGGGCCATTCCAGCAATTCTCATTTAGAAAATGTAATGAAAGGAGAGCTTATTCATAGCATTAGCAAAATACAAGAAATAAGTTAGAAATAGCCTTATCAGGAACTCCAGGGCTTTTTATAAATTGACAATATAATTTCCAGAGAATTGGAAACACACAATATACCATGTGTATGAGCAGTCTGAATAGAGCAAGGGTCTTTTCTTCCAAATAAATACATATGCAACATAAGTTTAATAAAAATTTAAATGGTATTAAAAATCAACAAGTTTACAAGTGCTATTAATGTTTATTGGGAAAA
>NW_003853758.1:0-5118 GCF_000181295.1 Otolemur garnettii
AAGATATCACTTTTTTCATTGTAGTGAATGAGGACAAAAATAAAGCTAATGTTTGTGTAAATGTGATCAAAATGTAAAAAAGGAAGCAATATCCAATTAAGAAAAAAATAATGAAAAAAATGGAACTTAGGTAACTTAGCTACATTCATCCCAGACAAGATGGATTGAGGGAGAGGAAAGAGCAGAAGCAGAGTGGTGGGGGAGGGCTACAGCCTGCCAGTGGGCTCAGAGAAGAGTTGTCATTCCAGGTCCAGGGGCCATCTTCAGCTTTGCTGGATCCAACTTTCACAAAGAGTCACTGGAGACACCAACCAAAAGGTAGTATCCAAAAGAAAGGTGAATTTTGAGAGTACAATATTCTCTTCAGATAATAGGTGTTTATTGTACCATGTTAGTTTCTAATGGATACATAAACTCAGAAGATCAATACTTTTCTTGTCATGTCTCTAACAAGAGGCAAGGAACTGGTGATTTCAAAAGATACTTCCTCTAAATTAACAGAATTAACTGATAAAGATAATGTTAATGAAAGGAATGAAATAGTTAAATCATTAGAGGTGTTTATTTTCAGTAAGATATTGTTCTTAGCACTTGCAAAATCAATGCTGCTCATTTTACCCCAAGGAACATTACCACCGTTCAGATTTGCTGAACAGCTATTCTGTTCATATCCCCATTTATTCACTGAATATAGTAGTGATCAATGCAGATAATGATAGGTGACTAACATCCTCATTTACAAAAGAAAAAAGGGGAGCACAGGCCACTGAGTAATTGTGAAGCCATGGCTGGAACCCAAAATCCAACTCTGAATCCTCAGCTCTTTCCTAAATCACATTGTGGTAGCATCACACACAAACTACCTGATCAAGTGAAACTTAAAAGACTGCCCATTCTGAGTGCTGTCAAGGATGTGGAGTGACCATACTTGTTACACTTCTGATGGGGATAAATGCAGGGCAGCCACTCGAGGACATTGTTTGGCAGTTTTTTTTTTTTTTAAACACACTCCTAATATGACACAAAGACATTTCACTCATGGGTCTTAACCCAGAAATACTCCCACACATGTGCTTGTCAGCAGCTCATAAACAAAAAATGCCCACACAAAAACTTGAAGTCAATTATATATCAACAAAATTGGAGAAAAGAACAGAGAACATGCCTCAGTTGTGTAGTTCCTTTGCTCAAGTGAAGCAGGAACGTCCTTATGTCCATGTGCCTGGAAATTCCTACTCAGCCCGTGTGAAAGCCCATACATTTGACAAAGTCTTTCACTCTCATGATGACCTCCTGGAGTCTGTTCCACAGCTGTTTGGAGCTTGCAAGCTATCCTACATTCAAATTAAGAAAATTTAACACACGTTATTACACACGCACTCCCAAGAAGCTGAGAGCACTTTTGAAGTCAGGAAAATCACTTGATTAATTATCAGCAATTGATTTTGGTAGATATCACCAGGTTCAGAAAGATCCTGTCCTTGCACCAAATCTGCCTGCTAGAAGATAGAGGGAAAGAAATTATTGGCATGGACGGTCACATTACTATAAAGCAACTCACGTCATTACCTGACAATTAGGCATAAACCTCAGAAGCACATGCCTTTTGGTTGCTAAAGAAATGTGAACACCAGCTGAGAAAGCAAGAATAATGAATTTCAGGCCACATATCCCAAGTCAGGATAGGTGTGTCTTCCAATACGGATACACAGTATCCGAAATGCCTTGGAGGGAGTCCGAACGAGTGGTCAGCGTGATCATTCATCACACTAGGTTATATAAATATCAATGATATGCTGTAAGGTTGAAGAAAGAAAACAGGAAATCCCAGAGAAATGCAGCAGGATCTACAGCCCAGAGCCATGGTGGGACCTGCTAGGATGGATCATATGAGGAGCTGTGGGCTCACTGTCCACTTCTCTTTCTCCTCCCTGTCTCTCAGGAGGACTATTTCACAGCTCTATGATGCTGACCTGGGTCTCCAATGGACCACGTATTCTCTGTGTTCAGTTACTGAGGAAGCAGCATGCTTGAGAACATTGAGACCTTTAGCACTTTATTGGGCCCTGGATTTTGGTTCCACTTTTCATTTTTGTGTACATCTAGGATCTTTCAAATGTCACATAAGTGTAGTCAAAAGAATGCATATTTACTAATGTCTGAAAAAAAACAGATACATTCAACCCACAAAAAGACTGATTCTCATTTCTTTTCTTTCTATCTCCTACTTTTCTAAATTAATTATGAGAATACAAAGACATTTGGAATAGGAACTCTCAGGAGAGATTAGAACCTCACCAGTACAGAAAAGAGTGGTCAGGACCAGGGCAGAGTGGACACTAGGACTTCAAGCTCTTGCTCACAGTCTACCTCCTTGGTATGGTAGAAGGATCTAGAGTGAAGTGTCAGTAGGGGATTCAGTGTTCCTGGATTGGGTCATTCAGACATCCAAGGAAAACAGGCCCTCAGCCCTGTTTATCAGCCATTTTCCTTCTCAGGTGTCTCAGGACCAAGCCTCTCTGTGTGTCAGACCAACATGGAGAGCAATGCTGAGCCTCTGAACGGCTCCAATCAGACATTGCTGGACATGTCTTCAGGGAGTAGAATCATGTCAAATGGAGAAGACAGGGTTCTGCAGATCTAAAATGCTGTGTGAAATAAGCTAAAAGGCCTAAGTGCAGAAATCTATTCCTTAGTTCATTTTTTAGAGAAGAATTATGAGAAGATACTTTTATTTAAAACTGAGTAACATGGAAAGAGTACAATTCTCAAAATCAATGTAGAAAACCACAGTATTCCCTAATAATGAATGTATAGTGCTTTCTGAACAGAGGGGAGTGAAATTGTTCTACCAACCCAGAGGCAGGAAGAAAGCTAATGGGTACGGTTCTGCTGTTGAGTTCCCTGGCTCACCCTGGGTGGGTTGACTTTTCTAACTCTGTTCATTGAGAAATCAGGTTTTCATCCATGATAGAGATCACTCCCTGGAACCAGTCCTTCTCAGAAAATAACAACCTTGGAGGAGAGGTTATTATTTTTCAAGGAAAAGTTGCTGACAAAAGTCACTTGGAAAATGAATAGAACCTATAAGATGAAAGATGAAGGCATCTATTCACAAGGCCTGTATTCCAGTAGATAACATTGTTTCTCACCAAGATATGCGTTAACAGTTCCGATACTGCTAGGTAGTATACTGGGGGTTTAATATTAAGTAAGTTGATGTCCAGTGGTGAGAGCCAGTTTTAAAGTGAGAAGTTACAGATAGAGGATAAGGATGGAATGTTCCATGTGGTAATGGATTAAAGTTATAGATATCTATCAGAATAATCTCATGTTTACTTTAGTATGAATGTACATCACTGTATATACAAATATTTGGAAATATGTTTGTTTATTAAAGGTTGATTTTAGCACATTTATTCTATTGCTCTGTCATTTAAGAAGGCCTAAAAGCACGGACGCCCCAGGAGGAACAAGCACATCTAGCACCCAGATAGGGGTCACTGATATCATTTCCAGTAGGAGAGCTAGGGCTTCTTAAAGAAATGGTGAATTCAAGGACTATGGCAGGGGCTATAAAATATGAGCCTGGAGCATCATAGAATGCCTGAAAGGAAGTGCTAAACACGCACACAAATACATATCAGGATGGGATATGTCAAAGAGACAGAGGCGTCAACTGAAAGTGTTTAAGAGTGACTGACCCTGTGAAAGTATGACCAACAATTTAAAGTAGGATTGGATTATATTCAAAAGTAAAAACATCCAGTAATTCATGGTGACATAAATAATTTATTGAATAAACAGACACAAGAGAGAAGACAAATTTTACATGAAGAGGAATCATAAATACTTTCTATAGATATTCCACCCTCTAGGGTGTGTAGCATAATTCTTCTCTCCCTAAACGTGGACTGCATTTAGTCCCTTTCTTCCAAAGAGAGTAAGATGGAAAAGGGGGAAAATAGAGTAACTTTGACAGAGGAAATCCTGACCACCAGGACCACAGCCAGGTGACTAGTACCACAGCCAGGAGACTGGGTTGAACACGTGCAGTGGTAAGTTGTGTTGGTCGTATGTCCCTAGAAATGAAAGTCACAATTTAAAAATGGTCTTCTCAAAAATCCTAAACACAGTAAGTCATCAGAAAAAACATTAGACAAATACCAATAAAGAGACAATCTGTAAGATACTTGATTACCATTCCTCAGAACTATCAAAGTCATCAAAAACAACGAACTTCTACAAAAAAGTCACAGCTCAAAATTGACAAGGAGCCATGATATGAAAGGTAATGTGGTGCTGTGGATGGGATCATGGAATAGAAATGAGGTTAAAACCAAGAATAGTGTATCAATCCTGGTTTATTAATTAAGAATAATGTCCCTTATCTAATACAATACTTTAATAACAGGGGGAACTGGGTGTGGGTTATATGAAAACTCTCTGTACTAACTTCATCATTCTCCTATAAATCTAAATCTATTCGTAAAAAAGTATTTATTAAATAAGTTTGAATTTCTAATCAAGAAACTACAACATTTAAAAATGAAAGCCAGCTTGCAATTTGAAATAAAATGTTTACAATGCATATATCTGTTAAAACATTTTCCCCCAGAATATATCAAAAATCCTTATAAATCAATACAAGAAACAGCCCATGGATTGTTAAGGACAGATATCCATATACTTAACATCATTGGTCACTAGGGAACGCCAGTGAGAACTACAATGACATATTACATCACAGACACCAGGATGCCTGCGTTAGAGAGACAGTATAAAGTATTGGTGGGGAAACTGTAACTCTCACACATTCTGGGAATATAAAACATTATGGCCTCTTTGAAGAATTGATTCTTATAATTTAAACATGCACATACCTTAGGTCTCACATTCCTTGGCATTTATTTATGGCAGCGGTTCTCAAGCTGTGGGTCGTGACCCACGGGAACTGTATTAAAGGGCCATGGCATTAGGAAGGTTGAGAACCACTGACTTATGGGAATGTCTATTAAAAAAACTTTTTCCAGATTTAATAATTTTCTTCTGTATCTCTTTCTGTATTTTGAGTTAGAAAAGTTTTCTGTGTGCCAGTTTTTACCAGAATTCTTTTGG
>NW_003853759.1:0-5113 GCF_000181295.1 Otolemur garnettii
GTCGGCTGGGTGATAGAGCTCGATGTGCGGTCGGCTGGGTGATAGAGCTCGATGTGCAGTAGGCTGCGTGATAGAGCTCGGTGTGCGATAGGCTGTGTTGTTCATATAATGACAGAATTGCTTAATGTGTCCCTGTTGTCAAGTGAGGCATAACTGTACTTAGTTAAGGGTATTCATAGAACCAGGAAAGAGTTTATGAAATTGCCAAGAGGAATTATTTACTCTAGTTCTAGTGGCTTTGAAAATATTTAGCAATAATTAATTAAACCTCCAGATTAACATTAAATTATATAAATATTTTAAAAGATCTTCAAATATGAAAAAATTAAATTATTTGATGCTATTCCACTTGTTCCCTAACTTTGAAAATCTTTGTATCATTATTTTTCTGCCATGAGAGTGAACTTATACAATATGAGCATAATATTCAGAAGATTTTCAAGTATTTATCTGGTTTGGTATAATTTCTGTTTTCTAATTTATTTAGATCTATTTCTTTTGAATTATGTTTTGGTAGCATTTGCTTTCGTAACTGCCTTATAATTCACATGAAAATTATTTGATTTAAAAAAGTGCTAAATAAGATACTACTTTTACATCTTAAGTAATATCTGTTATTTTAAATGTTTTCACTTTGTTATTTTTTTCACACTTGAGTATTGCTTTTCATTTTGTGTTTTCCTCCTGTTTTTGATCATTTTAAGAATTTTAATTTATTAAAATTAAAACTACTGTTCTATAAATTAATGCTTGAAAATCATATCATTCAAACTGCTAAAAATGATGTGATTTATAAAGGACAATAATTATATTTTAATTTCATTTTCTTCTGAACTTCTAAGTATAAAAAATATTAATGATGTAAAAGTAGATTAAAGACTCAGAAATAGATGAAAAGCATTGCTTGATTGCCTCTTCTAATCTTTTTTCTGACATTGAACTTTGATATTGAATTAGTTGATTTTATTATTTTATGGACTCTTCTGTGGTTTGGAAGAGATTGAGATTTTTAAATGATTTCCTGGCCAGTTAGAGATCTGTGCTAGTGTCAGATGAAGCTGGGAGGAAGGTCGGGTGGCAGGAATAGTATGAATTTCCTGGGCCCCTTGTTGGTCTTGCCTTTCCCTAAGTGGAGCCTCTCTGTGGAGTTGGTGGAGTTGGTGAATGTGCTGTGCATGGAGTTGGGGTGTGTAGGATCCCAGGAGAGAAGGAACGCGTCACCGCACTGTATCTGATCCTTGTTGCTTTTCATGTTGCTCGGTGTTTTCTAGCTCTTTTCTTTTTATTGTTCAGAAAGACCTTGACTTACCTTAAAGTGTTACTTGCTTTCTGTTTAAGCTTTTCAGCCGATTTCTATATTTAGTCATAGATAGTGTCGTCTCTTTTTTTTAATGTTGTTTTCAGTTCTTTAAGCTAGGGACTGTAATCAGAAATTTATTATTTCTCAGTTGCTGTTTTACTTATATTAGGGGAACTTGAAAAGCTGTTGTTGCTGTTTGGGCGAAAAGTTGAAAGGTATGGTTGTTTCTCTTTGGAAGTTGTGTCAAAAATATTACTCTAGTCCTTTTCAAGGACTGTAGCCAAGACCATCTGTATATTGATATCTGCTGAGTGTTTGCTAAGTCCTGCCTGTGGATTATTTCATTTAATCCTAACAGTAACCCTGTGAAGTAGGTGTTATTGGTATTATGGACATTTCATAAATGGGTAAACCAAAGCTCACCAGAGAGGCCTTCACTCATAGAAGCAGCATGCGTTGCAGTGAAGATGTGCTGAGTTATGTAGAAGTGGGTGCAATGAACTGTGGCCTGAATTTTCCCTTGTGAGCTATGCAGGTATGTTACGTATGGACTTGGAGATCTTTGACCCATTTCTTGGTCTTTCGGGTTTTTATGGATTTTAAAAAATGCTCTATATCTTATTTATGCTTTGTTGGTCTTGCTTTTGTTTGAGAAAAGATTCCAGAGCATGACTGATTGGGGGACTTCTAGCACATAGTCACACCGGGGAAGGAAATGATCCCGACGTAGTTGTGAATACTCTCAGCATAAATAGTGCTGGTGAAGCCCCGCGCTGAGGAAACGCTTTGCTTGTCCTGCCACACACATTACTTTGACATTTGTCAGCAGTGAGGGGAACCATAAAGTGAGTGCTGTAATGCCTAATCATTTTCCTGCCCATAAATGGGCTCATATCAAAAATTCCATTCTGAGAGGGGCATTTTACAGCACTGTTAACTCTTCCTTCCTAAAGATGCTGGGGGCGATGGATGGATAGATTACAAAATACTTTAGATTCAGAAGCTTCCCCAGCTCTTCACTTTGAGCATTTGGATCCTTGACTCCAAATTTGGAAATGCGATGGAGGATTGAAATGGAGGATAGGGCAGTTGTTTCTTTACATTATAACAAGTCTTTAATGTCCTTCGTCTCATTCAGCTTTCCTAACGCTGAGACTTGGTTCTGTCAGTGTTTTAAACATCTGTGGTCCTTTCACCTTGACAAGTGTTCAAAAAATAAATGCTTCCCTCTCTCCCTCTGCCTTTCCCTCCCTCCCTCCTCTACTCCCTGCCTCTGGGCGTGTGCGCCTCTCTCTGTCTTCCTACTTATAAAATTTAAGCACACAGAAAATCTTCCCTCTGGCCCAGCGAGGCACCATAAGCTCCTGATACCGCACCTGTTCTCAAGGTTGTAAATGTGGTGTTTCCAAACAAGGCGATGTTTACTAAAAAGTGAATTTAATCTGCCTCTGAGGTTTTATCTTTTAAAAATTCATTTTGGCCTCCGAAAGGGTGTATTGTTTTTTTGAATTGACAGGGCAGTTGTAAAACAGAATCTGTGGTGTGCTCTGCAGAGCTCCTTCTAGGTGTCTTCTGGGTCTGTCTGTCTTACTCTTTCTTTTCCTTTTTCTTTCCAGTTTATGGATCTTCTACTCGCCGCTCTTTTATTATCCTAAGGGTTTTATATTTCTTAGTCACTCCAATGCTTTACAAACCATGACAACAAGATTATTTTATTTTACTTTACTAATCTCTTGTTGATTTCCTGGATTGGATTTCTCAGTGGACATTTTCAGAACTTGGGTCCTTCTTTTGGTAAATAACTTCACGTCCTGTCATGTCATTTTTATTCTGTTTGTGCTCAGATTATTTTTACCTTTTGCCGCTTTTATCCCCTCTTTCTTTCTTGTAAGAAGTCAAGAGACCTCACAATAGAGTGAAAAGATCACAGGCTGTAAGACCTTGGGCTCTGGAGTTAGGAGTGTCGCCACTTCAGCCTAGCAGGCGTCACAAATGCCAGAGGTGGCCCAGACACGGAGCAAGGCGCTGGGATGAGTAAGAGATGAGTATGACTTGGTCTCTCCTCAAATATTCCTCATAAAAAAGGAAGCCATTAGAGTAGACAGCTCTGAATGGATCACCTGGCTGTGTAGTTCTGCCATGCTGGAGCACTCATAGCCTCTAGTGACCCTCTCGTCCTGGACTGGTTTTTTTTATTTTTATTTTTATTTTTGTGTGTGTGTGTGTATGTATGTATGTAAATATAGAAGTGTATATTTTAATTTCCCTTCTAAAAAAACATGTATTTTGCAGTCATTAATGGGATAATTGAACCAAGGAAGTGACAGAAGAGATGGCTATTTAGAGGTTGAATCGGTTGGGGCACTAGGGAAGGAGGGGTTAGGTTCGAGTCATTGATTACTAACTTGTCGGCAGTCACCGCATGTAGCCTCAAGCCCAGCATTTGCGGGTGACATCTGTCCTTTCCATGGGCTCTGGATGTAGCCCCTGTGGTTCAGAAGTGAAGCCACCCATACCTTGGGCACACAAGGCGGGGAGGAAGCAGTGTTGCTGCAAGAAGAACTTTTTACGAAAGGGGAATGGACAGACTCTGCAGCTCCGGTGTCCCATTCTGCTGGGTGAGAACTCCCCGGCTCCCGTGCACCGCTGTGGAGTTCACCCTCTGGTGGCTGCTGTGGCTGCTTTTGGTTTTGTTTTCTGAGAAGATCTCTTTTGTCTGTTGCCCTTTGTGGCTCATGTGGGATGGGTGAGTAATTCACATTTTAGCTTAGATGTCGCCTCCTTGGAGGGCTTTTCTCTGACCTCCAGTGTAGACGAGGCATCCGGTTTTTAATTGCCCTGTTGGCACTGCTGTCTGGGCTGTGTTCTCTGCAGTTAGCTGGCTCCTTGGTGTGCTGGTTGACGCTGGGATGTAAGGTCTGGATGGCAAGAGGGGCCTCAGCCAATGTTTGAACCTCTGATACCTGGAATAGTACCTGACTCAATGTATTTCTTGAAAGAATGAGTAAATGAAGGAGACAGGAGAACAGAATGCTCAAGGAGCAGCAGGTTTTTTTGGTTTTGGTTTGTTTTTAGTGGGGAAGAGGAGGTTGAATTCAGTTTTGGATGTGATGGGTTTTGGAAGTAGAGACATCAAATACAGCTAGTGACGTGGGTATGTCCAGTAAACCATTACACAGCCAACAGGTGCAGGCCAAACCTACCGAGTGCAGGTGTTCGGGGGGGCCATTAAACCTACGTCTGAAGCTTAGGAGAGAAATCAGTCAAGAGTGCTGACCCTTACTCAGCCCTGCTGTGCACCTGTCTCTGTTCTAAGCACTCTGCTGATCTCAGTGGAGGCAGAAGTCAGAACCACGGGGGGGGGAAGGCAGAAGTTGAAAAGAGTGAGTGGAAATGTCCAGGCACTATGGGTGAGGAAGAAAGCAGGGACAGAGTCGTGGGGAACGCCAGTATCTAGGAGGTGAGTAAAGAAAGAGGAGAGTCCTGCTGAACACGAACTGACTTGTAATAGGTAAGGGCAGACAGCAGCAGCTCTCGGAAGAGGCATCCAGAGGGGCCGGGGGAATCTGGGCAGCGTGGTGTCTCAGAAGCAGGGAAGGCTTCAGGGAGGAAGGATTCCTGGACGTCTCAGAGGCCTCGGGGTGGCCGTGGACTTCAGCATCATTATCAGTGATGTTGGGAAGAGCTGTTTCATGAAACCCTGGGGGAAAGGAGCAGGTTGAAAGTTTGATAATTTAGAGTTGCTGTTGGGAAGCAGTTAGTAGAGAGGGAGAATCTGAAAATGCAGAGAAGGGAGACATTTTTGACTGTGTG
>NW_003853760.1:0-1731 GCF_000181295.1 Otolemur garnettii
CCTCCTCCAGGCAGAAAAGTTGAACTGGCATTCTAACTGCGATTTTGAGTTTCCAGCCCACCCTTCCCCCCTTACCTGCAGAGACAGTGAGAGGACACCCAAAAGCAGTGTCCCCCATCCTTGCGGGACCAACCCCCTGTCCCAGTCCTGCACTGGGAGAACTGCGTGAACTGCGTGCTCTGTGGGGACTGATCCTGCCAGGCAGCGTGTTCCACTCCAAGCCGCAGTCCCTGCTTTACTGGGGCACCACCGCCACCGGGGGCCCAGGACTGAATCCCACAGGCCAGCGCTCCCGCACTCGCCAGCCTGCCCAGTCCACAGTCCCCTTTTTCCCGAGGGCCACCACTGCCTCTGCAACCAGGACTGAAGCCCCGGGTGGCACTTCCCGCAGCCACCTGCCTGCCTGATCAGCAGTCCCTGCTCCCCAGGGACCACCACTGCTTCTGCTACCGCACACCCAGGACTGAATCCCATGGGCCAGGGCTTCCCCCACCCTCAGGGACCCCCACCACCACCACCACTGGACGCCCAGGACTGAATCCTGCCGGGCAGTGGTCCCCACTTCCCAGGGACTCGCCATCTGCACCCACCCAGGACTGTTCCTACCAGCCAGTGCAGGCCAGGCTGCCTGCCTGTTGGTTGCCCCCTGCACCCCAGGTGCTCCCTGGTGGTCACACCAAAGACTGATCCACCCAGGCAGTGTGCCCCTTGCCCAGCTGCCTGCCTGTTGCTGTCTCCACTCCTTGAAGGCTACCCGGTGGCACCCACTGAGGACTGATCCAGCCAGCACCTCTCATTCGCAGCTGCCTGCAGGTTGCTCCCCTGCTCCCCTGCTCCCCCAGGGGTGCTCCAGCATTCCAGGCTGGGTCTGAGAATGGTGAGAGAATGGCCAGTTGAGAGGGAACCACACTGGAGTGGTGTTACCACAAGGTGAAGAGCAATAGCTGCAGCAGCAGGAACAAAAGCTTTACATTTCTGAGGCTTTTCTGGGCAGACATGTCCTGTCTATCTAGACAACCAGAAGAAGCCACTGGCATAACAGTTTTAGAAAGGTGAAAATTCATCAAGGGGCAGAATCAGCAGAAAAGCTCTGGTAATCAGAACAACCAGAGTAGATCAACCCCTCCCCCTGCCAAGGAAGGATGGGGCAGATGCAATTGAAGACCCCTTCCATAAACAGATGGCTGAGATGTCAGAAATCGAGTTCAGAATCTGGATAGCGAATAAGGTAAACAGATTGGAGGAAAGGAGGGATCTAGAATTTCAAATTATTCAAAAGCTGTCTCAAGAATTTAATGATTTCAAAGATAAAATGATGAAAGACTATGACATACTGAAGCAAGAGGTTACAGCCCTTAAAAATCTGAAAAATATGGTTGAATCTCTCATTCAGAGAGTGGACCAGGCAGAAGAAAGGATCTCTGACACTGGAGACAAAGATTCTGAATGTGACCAGACTCTCAAAGATCAAGACACATGGAGAGTAAAAACAGACCACTTGCTCAGAGAGCTCTAGGATAATTCAAACAAAACTAATATTCACCTTACAGGAATCCCTGAAGGTGATGAAGTTGCTTCACAAAATACAAAGGCACTTCTTCATGAAATTATGAAAGAGAACTTTCCAGACATACCAGGAGACTCTGAAATTCAGATAGCAGACAGCTTTGGAACTCCAGTGTGACTCAACCCAAACAAGACATCCCCCAGGCATATCATAATCAACTTCAC
>NW_003853760.1:3584-5109 GCF_000181295.1 Otolemur garnettii
AATAGCTGAGACAAAGGCAGTGGGTGGGCAGAGGCTGGAATTGACACCTGAGTGTAAACTCTAATTTGCTTGCTTGCTCAGTGCAGAGCTTAGTTCTTCACCAGCTCTAAAAAGCCTCTGACTTGCAGAAGAATTTAGACGGGACAGAAGGTGTGAGGCTGTAACGGCCACAACTTTCAAAGCTTAAATTCTTCCCCTGCTGGACTGAACTCAAATTTCCCAATGAGCACCTCGCCCTCAGGGGAATGCTGAGACAAAGGCAGTGGGCGGGCAGAGGCAGGGATTGACGCCTGAGTGTAAATTCTAATTGCTGCCCAGGGTTGAGTTGCTCATCAGCTCCAGCAGCATCTGACTTGTAGAGGAGTCTAGCTGTGACAGAAGGCAAGGGGCTGGAATTGAGAGAATGTTCACAGCCTAATGTAAACATGCAAGGTCCCCCTGCTGGATGCGGATTTCTGGGTGATTTTGGCAGTCGTAAACCCTGGGAGCAGTTGCCTACTGGAGTGAATAGGGTCACAGACCTGGGGGATTACAAGTGACTGGGTGCAAGATGGGAAGGGAGGTATTAACTTTCCCAGACTAACCCATCTGCTCCGTGGGTCCCTTTGCCCTCATGGAGCACTAGAGCAAGTTATATCCAAGCTATGAGCAAGACCCCCTCTTATCTAGCTGCTGGGAACATTTGAACTTTTCCACCTTAAACAGGTGCTGACTGAGAAAACTGATTTGGACCCCTTAAACCAGACAGACCAACCAGGGACTATTCAAAGGGGCACCCTGAGTGTATGGTTGAGGGAAGGTTTGATTTTCCTTGCCCAATTTTTATTTGTGGGGGATGGGGCGACCTAATTGCTGGTATTTCTCCACAGCTGGGACTTCAACCAAGAGAAACTGAATCACTAGGGTAGGACAGAGACCAGCTGAAAATAAGACAGAGTCACTTAGCCCCACCACATCAAACAGGTCCCCAGTCTCTCAGGCCATAACACTATATAGGTCCTTGACAAACCTCAAGGGGAAAAGCTAAATGGGGTTAAATAATCATGGGGCAGAATCAGGGGAAAAGCTCTGGTAATATGAATAACCAGAATAGATCAAACCCCCCCCCCCAAGAAAGGATGTGGCAGATGAAACTGAAGATCCCCTATATAAACAGCTGAGATGTCAGCCCATATATAAGCAGATAGCTGAGATGTCAGAAATTGAACTCAGAATTTGGATTGCAAATAAGAGTAATAGAATAGAGCAAAGATAGAACAAGAAATTCAAGCAACATTCCAAAAGTTCACTCAAGAATTCAATGAATTCAAAGACAAAACCACCAAAGATTTTGAAACATCAAAGGAAGAGATTGCAGCCCTCAAAGATCTGAAAAATACACTAGAATCTCTTGGTAACAGAGTGCAAGAGGCAGAAGAAAGGATCTCAGATGTAGAAGACAAAGCTTCTGAATATGTCCAAACATCCAAAGAGAATCAGAAATGGAAAGCAAAAACAGATCATTCTCTCAGAGAGCTCTGAAATA
>NW_003853761.1:0-5107 GCF_000181295.1 Otolemur garnettii
CTATGTTAACCAGTTTGATGGAAGTGTCTTGGATTGTGTATGAAAACACCACACTGTACCCCCAAAGTGCATCAATGTACACAGTTACCATTCAATAAAAAAATAAAATAAAATAAAATAAAATAAAATAAAATAAAAAAAAAACATGTAGAAATATAGAAAGTATTATTATATTAACAAGTAATTAACTTTTCAAATCTGTGCTACTTTTCTAATTTTATATGCTATGATATTTACCAGATATTTTTAACTTAGTACTTTATTTTTTTTTATGTTTTAGGTAAATATTAACGTTGATGCTTATAAATTTAAATTTCTTTTCTTAAACAGTGCTCCCAACATTACAAAAGTGTCAGTTCCCATAAAATTAGAGTTCTCCCCTAAAAGATCCTCCTCTCAAGATGACTCAAGAGTCCTGAAGACCCAAGAGTCCTGAAGGGAGAAATGTTACCAGGCCACATTGGTGTCCCCTACAAACTAGAAGACGCTCCTTGAGATGGGCCAGGCATTATTTCTGCTCCGTACATCTCAGCAGTCGACCCGATTACAGAGTGAGGGAAAATATCAGGAATGAAGAGACTGGGAAACTGGCGTGACCAAACCAGAATGTGAAGGAGGGATAGGACAGGATGCAGATTTTCTCTAAAACTCTAAAGTAGGAAGTAAACATTCAGGAGATCCAGTGCTCAGAGGAATAGGCAAGCCAGTTTCTCAGGCCATAGCCAAGATAATGCAAGTTATCCCTCTGCCTTAAGGGACAAGACAGATACCACAATCTCAGTACTGGGAGGAAGGTGGTTAGTAGCCATGATATGGGGTTTCTGCCTCATCTAAAACTCTCTTCTCAGAGAAACATTCTTATGATTTGTAAGGTTATCATTGTACTTTGTTAATAGATGTCTCTTTTTGTGCTAAAGGCTCACTCTCAGCCTCTCACCAGAAAGTCCCTGACTCCCACCCTCACATGTGCCTGATTTCTCCTAGGCTGGAGCCTTTCTGACTCAACCTGTTTATTTATAAGCATTTAGTCCTCTTGCCGTCCCTGTCATATTAATCTCCTGTGGCTGCCAAAATAAATCAAAACATCAGAAATTTATTCTCTCACAATTCTGAAGTGTAGCAGTCACAGAGTGAGGCGTCACTGGGGCCACATTCTCTCTGAAGACTCTGGGGGAGAATCCTTCCTGGCTCTTCCAGCTTCTGGTGACTGCGAGCATTCTGTGGCTTATCACCACATAACCCCAATCTCTACGTCCAATTTCACTTGGCCTCCCCCTTTCTTCTCTTATAAGCACCCTTATTAAATTTAGGGCCCACCTGATAATCCAGGATAATCTCACCTCAAGAAGCTTAATTTAATCACATCTGCAAAGGCCAGTTTTCCAAACAGCTTACATTAGTAGGTCCCTGGGATTAGGATATGGATATATCTTTTAGGGAGCGACCTCACAGTCTGCTACACTCATACAGTCACTTAGCAGAGTAGGGCAACCTGAAACCCCACTCAGTTCCTGTTCCTCCATCTACTTGCCACCTTTAAAACAGCAAATCAAACAGAACTTTATTCCATGATGGAAATGTTCCATGTCTTCAATGTTCCACTGTCCAATATGGTAGCCGCGTGCAAATACCGAAGAGAAAAGTAACTAATGAAATTGAATAGTCAAATTTTAGCTAATTTAAATGAAAATAGCCACATGTGGTTAGTAGCTACATGTAGTTAGGGGGTACTATTGGCACAATTCTAAAATTTTGAGTATTCATTTATTGTCTTGTTTCTTTTTGCCCTTATAAATTTATGCTAACTTTATTATCATAATCATGATATTCTGGAAAGTAGCCAAGATAAATACACGTGTTCAATTTGCCATATCTAACTGAATGGCAGTGTAAGTTGCCATGGAACTAGTTCATACCATGTCATTACAAATGAAAACTGCTATTTGGGGGTTGTCATTAGCAAGTCTAATACGTTTTCTGGGTCATTTTGGCTTAGGTCTCAATCTTAGGGCAGAAGAGAAATGGAATAATGGAATCTTGGGATTGCAAAAACCAGGGCCCCTTACCATATCCATAACTGTTTTAGAAAACTATGATATGTTAAAATAACATAAAAACCGTAAGATTAAAAGAATGTTAGATTATCTTATTATCCTTGTTTTGGCTACCATACCTTATGAATCAGGCATAAGGTCAGAGCAGACCTCAGGCAATAAATATTTCACAAAGATCTTGTAAGTTTTAAAATTACATTTATTTTTCCAAGTTTCTTTCCAATTTCTCCAAAGTCTACCCTCTTTTGTCACCTTCTTAGAAAGTCATGCAAAGGAAAGATTTCTCTTGCCATAGTGCAACAGCTTTATCTCTAGTTATTCAAAACAGACCACGACTTTGGCTCCTCGAGGTTAAGTAAAATTTCAAAATCCTAAATTATCAATCATTTATGTGTCCATTAGGAAATTATTCATCATCCTGATCATAATGGTCTATAAGCAAACAGGTCTCCAAACTTTAATATATGTGACAAGAAAAATCAGAAGACTAAATTTACAGAAACTATGCTTGTTTGCAAAAAAAAAAAAAGTCGCAAAGGAGTCAAACTTCAGAAGAACTGACACATCAAATAAAAACACAATGACTATATTAACTTTCTTAATTTCCAAGGTTATTGACTTTATAGTTGGAATAAAATCAGCAGTTTTCCCGCAGCTTATATTTGCAAATGTTATAATGTATATGCTCAGGTATCAGTTTTGCAAACGTCAGAGATACAGTTGTGTAGTTAGAGAGTCAGTAACTTACAGGATATTCCCAAGGCTTCCTTTACTTTGGAAACTAAACTAGACAGAACAAACTTGTTATTTTTCGTGTGTTCTCAGGGTACAAAGTATGTTTTCTTTTATCCAAATGGTAGGACAGGATGAGCACAGTCATGCTGGTGGCAGGGCTGTGTCAATTTGACTTCAATAGATATTCTAACTCAATTAGCTGTTAATAAATTACATTAAGGAAGTCATTATGTAGATGATTAAATACATTCAAGTCAGTTAATATGGGTGAGCTGTGGTGGCTCACACCTATAATCCCAGTGCTCTGGGAGGTGGAGGCCAGGAGCTCAAGACCAGCCTAAGTCACATAGTGAGACCCTGTCTCTATAAATTTTATTTTTAATTATCCATGCCTAATGGCATACACCTGTAGTCCTAGCTACTCCAGAGGCTGAGGGAGGAGGATCATATGCACCCAGGAGTTTGAGGCTATGATTGCACCACTGCACTCCAGCCTGGGCAACAGAGGAAATCCTATCTTAAAAAGGAAAAAAAAAAAAAGTCACTTAATGTGGATAGTAGCAGTTTGCCTGTATTCTAGACTTTCTTATACTAAAGGAAAGACCTCTGTATCCTTAAAAATATATTCCAACAACTTTTTTTAGTGGAATAACACTAACGGTGACTAAATGGGCACAAAATGACCTATAACAGACCTTGACAAACTAAAACCTATGGAACAAATTTAGCCCACCACCTGATCTCGTGAATAAAGTTTTATTGGAACATAGCCACATGTCCATTTGTTTACATGTCATTAATATTATGGCTTCTTTGGCACTGCTAGGCCAAGGCTGAATAGTCATGTCAAACCAAACTGCCTGTAGAACTGAAAATATTAACTATCTAATCCTTAACAGAAAAAATTTGTCAGCCCTTGATCTGTAACTTTGATTTCAAATTAAGTTCAAATTAGTCATTAATTTAATAAACAGTCATCCCTCAATTCCAGCATCGTGGTACTCCAGCCCTGCAGCCTGCTAACATGTGACTGCATTCGGATCCATGTTTAGTTGCAGATGCAGAACCCATCAATAAGGAGGGCTGATTGTAGCTTTTTAAAAATCTCAGCATACGTGGACCCACACAGCACAAGTCAGTGTTGGTCAAGGGTCAACTGTATTCCATGAATATCCAGGTGGGCATTAAGGTCACATAAATTCTGAATATGTATTAAAGTCCCCTTTGTGCTGAATCATTTCTATCTCAAAGAAATACATCTTTGGAAAATGGCTGAATTGCATCAGATTCAGCCTGTGGAAATAAAGGCAGTAGAAAACATATTGTGTTATCTAGGTAACTTAGGGGACATTGATTACCTTAAGCCTCGGTTTCCTCATCTGAAATATGAGGGCAATCCACACTTCACAGGTTCAATGATTTATTGAGTGAATTAAATCCAATCAGATAAGTCAAGTGCTTAGCCTAGTACCTGGCACACAGTGCATGTCAGCTATTAACCATTTCTACAGTTAATTAAAATAGAAAACTTGCCACTTAGTAAACGTGAACTTCTGGTAGAAAAAAAGTTCAAAAAAATCACTTCTCTTTGTATAAATTCAAACATCTGACAATGAATTCTTTGTCAAAAAGTTAAACATGCACCCTATTTATTAGACAGGAAACATACTAGTTTAAACAACATTAATTGGCAAGTGGTACTTCCTAAGAGACGTGGTGGGTAAGGCTCCAGGGCATATCTGTTTCTGCATTTAAAAAAAAAGAAGAAGAACAAAAGAAAATCAGCTGGCCTTAAACCTGAACTATTACTCCAATTGGGAAGGCAGCTGTTAATGGAGCCAAATAACGATAGTTGAGTAAATGAAACATGCTGTATTTGTTGATTTAAAGAAATAAACCTTAATCTGTCTCAAAGATCCTTACCACCTTCCTCCCACACAAGAGACTTGACCTTTTCTGAGCTGTTTTTGAGCTCCATTTATTGGGTTTTAAATCATCTGATTTAAGAAGCTCCTCCCTTGGATACTCCCCTGGACAAGAGAATGTATCTATTTCCAACAAATGATACTGAGCCCAAGCAAAACATATGGGGACTCCAGCAAGATAACAATCTGTTTATTACATATTTTATATACTATCACTTTACATTAGTATTCCTTAGCATCTTTTATTTAGTGAAGAAATGAAGTAATGGGGGAAGATGGCTGACTGGTAGCAACCCTGGTCAGAGGCTCCTGAACAAAGGAAGAAAAACTGGTTGGAATCAGAATCTATGAAGTCAAAGACGGGGAGCTGAGCCCAGAAAGAAGTTCGGCAAG
>NW_003853762.1:0-5100 GCF_000181295.1 Otolemur garnettii
GGGCTGAACTAGCATCTCCTGCTTGATTCAAACTGGCCAATGAGAAGGGTACCTGTGGGGTGGAACTTTTTGACTGTCAATATAAAGGGAAAGACTATGCCAGTCAGGGAGCATGGCCATTTGGAAATCTATACTTTAAGCTCCTGGCCGATGAATAAAGCCCTCCTCTTAGAAACGTGGTGTTTGCGTGCTCTTTCTCTTCGTTGGGCCATGTCTTTCTGCAACATAATCAAGCCAAGTATGCAATTTTTTTAGTCATTAAGAGCTTGCCTGTCTTGCATATCATGCAAAACTGCACTCAACATTTGCTAGCCATAGATAAAATTAACCTAGGGTAATAAAGACCCCACATTACTTCTGTCTTTTGGAGTACTCCGATTCAGTATCTTCCTTTCAGGCTGCTTAATGACCTAGATACCTAGACATGTAAGCCTTCTTTCTAATATCCTTCTTCCTTGAAAAGGAGTTTCCTTGCCTTACTCCCCTTTTCCATGCTGGCCTCTGTACTCATTCAACTGACTCATGCAAACCTGTTAAAGTGTTGTGCTTTCAAAAACCATACTGTGTGCTACTGCAACCTTATGGACACATCTTTTCCTTGAGAAGCACTAAAATCCCTCAAACTTAGTACAATGGCAATAAGGATGAAATTTTTGTGATGACCAAAAAATCAATACGGGGTAAACCAAGTGAGGAGGACAATTAACTGGCTAAAGAATGCTGGATGACCTTAAGTGTTTGGGACTCAGAATTTAGAACACCTCTGTATAAACTTGGCATGACATTGTTCTATGCTGTGTTACATGCTGTATTTTTCAGTCTCTCTGCTGTGCCTCATAAGTCTGGACAAGTGGTAGTATCAGTATTTGAGCAAATCCATCTCATCAGAACTGACTTTTGGGGTCACAGATACCAATTGCCCAGGGAAGAATGTCAGCCCACCTGCCAAAGGACACTAGGCAGGGACTTGACATTTTAAGAACATTGGGCTTGAATTAGAAACAGTGCATACCTGTGGACTGCATATGGATTACCACTGACCCAATAATGAGCTATAAAAAGAGAGCTCCCTGTGGCCAGGATGGTGATTTGGCATACTCTTAGTTGTCTAAATGACCTTGTCCCTGAGGACTGCTATGGCAGACAAACAGGCTGATAAGGCAGAAATATCAGTAAGTAGCTTAGCATGACTCTGTTATCATGACAATTATGTTGCCATGGATACTGTCATTCTAGTTCTTCAAGGGAAGTTCCTCACCCTTTGCCTGAGCTGGATAAACATTACTTAGACTGACAAAGCAAGGAAATTTATATTCCTACCCCTGCCAGGACCCCAAAGGAAGTATCTATCTCCCTCAAAAGGTACTCCAAACCATGAAGTAGGTGTACATTGGACCTTGCTTTTTGCTGAGACCTTCCCAGAGAAGAGTTAGGAGCCCAAACTCCTGGGGGAGATGAGTTGGAGAAGATCCTGGGGAAGTAGACTAATGCCTTTTAAGGGAAAAAGCATCAGGGTGTCACCACAATAGAGACTGGGACAATTTACCTTTTGTTTTGCCAGTAACCAGCAGCAAAGTAAAGACAGAAATACAAAAGAGGGGCTAGTTCTTATTAGGAAGAGAACATGTTCCCTCTCTTGCCCTCAGGTTCAGTCTGTCCTTAATAACCTGACCCAGGAACCAAATGAAAAAAGGGGCTGCCTGATAATATATATAAAACATATCCTGGGTGGTGCCCGGAGCTCAGTGGGTAAGGGTGCTGGTCATACACCCTGGGGCTGGCAGGTTTGAACCCAGCCAAGGGCTGCTAAAACAACAATGACAACTGCAACAAAAAATAGCTGGGTGTTTTGGTGGGTGCCTATAGTCCTAACTACTTGGGAGGGTAAGGCAAGAGAATTGCTTAAATCCAGGAGTTTGAAGTTGCTGTGAGCTGTGACGCCACAGCACTTTACCCAGGGTGACAGCTTGAGACTTTGTCTCCCAAAAAATAAATAAATAAATAAAAATATATCTTGGAGGGAGCAAGCTCCACCTAATAGTGAAATTAAGCAATTGGCTGCCAGAGTACAAAATGAACAAATGGTGTCAATGGTATAAGATCTCACACAGTAAGTGTGGAAGATAGGAATGACCCTCAAAGGAGTCCTTGGACCTCATTCCATATATATCTTATTGAAGTGAACTTTTATGGCTTGGAGGGCTACCCATTCTATTTTTGGCCTCATAAAAATAGATACCAATGGAAAACATTAGTCGAGGCCAAAGATCTTCATTAACGGTAGATGCTGAAGTGTGCTTATGAGGCAACATGTGGTGTGCAGCATGATGACTTGGCAAATCATAGGAGGTAGAATTGAGTCCTGAGCCTACCCACTTGTTTCTCAAGGAATGTTCCTATCAAGTTCTCTTTTAGGGCAATAATGGCTAATGGTAAAATAATTTAAAGGTCATACCTACGCTGGACTTAATAGAAACTCATGAAGGATAAATTCAAGTGTTGCCTATTAATTCTGCTGATCTTATCCCATCTGTCTAAATTATTCTCAACAGTGGTGCTACCCCTCCCCAGGCCAAGCAAACCATTATAGTCAGGCCCTGGTTCAGCCAAAACCCTGAGATGAACAATAAGGTCATATAAGATCCTAAGGGAAAAAAGGGGCATAAACTGGATGATCTTTCATAAACCAGTGGCACAATTACAATTGCTTACTAGATTTAGATTAAAATCTGCAGCAGGCATTTGAAGACAGTTTTACCTTGAAAGCCTACCCAGATCTTCTCCAATGTCAGGGACCTGTCCTTGCCCTCTATAGTTATCTAATAGTTGCAGAAGCTGGCTGCTTCCAGCAATCACCCTTTGACTACATTAACTGTACTTTGGCTTCAAAAACTAAATAACACTGGTAGGCTCTGTTGGATATAGGTGCTCAAATCGCCCTAATCCCAGGAAGAAGTCAGGGTCTGGCACTCTTCTCACCCCTAACCTTGCCCAGGGGCTTATTAGCTTGAAAGAAAAATTATTTAAAGGATCACTAATGGGCCTAGTTCTGCTAAAAGATGCTTTGATTCTTGTTATGCCACCGGAGACTATCCTTTTTCTCATTATTTAAATAGACTTCCTTTAGTCACTAAATAATCTCATGGAACAAACTTAATGTGCTACCTGCTGAGAGCCAGTTAACCTTCCCTTCTATCTGTGTAGGTGGTAAATATGGCATAGTACCAGCTAAGGCAACACATTGAAGCATTAGTGTCTATCACAGCTGACTTAGTTAAAGAAAAGGTATTGATTCCTACTCTTACACCTTTGAATTCTCTGGTATGACCTGTACTTAAGGCCAGTAATAATAAATGGAGGTTAGCTATAGAGAGTTAAATAAAGCTGTACTCTGTATTAGTACATCTTTATAAGATATCACTACAGTAACGTGTGACATTCAAAATAACATAGGTAAATGTTGTGGAATTACAGACTTAGTTTGGGCACGTCTATTATTAAGAATGTTATATTCAGTAAGCATTTTGCAGGAAAGTCAACCACAATTCACTTTTGTGGGTCAACAGTACACCTTTTCCATGTGCCTATGAGATACTTACATAGCCCTGTGACTGCACATATGCAGACATGACCTAGATGCATGCCCCACATTCCCAGAAGAAATTTAGCTTTCACATTATATTGGGGTTTAGGATTTCAATCTATGAATTTGGGGAGGACATAAACATTCAGTTTATAGCAGAATGTTAACTGCTCCACATAGAGTATATGATCTTTCCCAGTCTGTAAAATTTTAGGCTACCTTAGGAACTCACAAAGGCGAACTATTTCTAATCTAGCAAAAGTTCCCAGTGCTCCAACCTTCCACGCTGATAAAGAAGGTCCAACATTTGATAAGAATAGTTGGATTCTGGCTCTAACACACTCTTTATCACCAATATTTGCTACTGAGTCACCTATAAGTCTAACTTTTTAGTGAAAACCTGAGCAAAAGCAGGTGCTAGATAAACTAAAGGAGGCTATCACTATGGCTCTTTCACTAGTCTTCTGAAGAAAAGACTTAAAATGAAAAGTTTCTGACACCCCAAAATTTGTTTTCTAGAGCCTTTTGACCAAATGGACAGATAAACCAAAATATAAGAACTAAAGCTGCAGAGTTCTCAGAATATAACAAGAGAAAATCTTCATGACATTGGGTTTGAGAATGATCTCTTGGA
The DNA here is from genome assembly GCF_000181295.1 of Otolemur garnettii. Classification (NCBI taxonomy): domain Eukaryota; kingdom Metazoa; phylum Chordata; class Mammalia; order Primates; family Galagidae; genus Otolemur; species Otolemur garnettii. Next base: position 4,218 of record NW_003853762.1, read on the forward strand.
TATGACAAGAAAAGCACAGGCAACAAAGAATAAATTGATACACTGTATTTTATCAAAATTTTTATGCATCAAAGGACACTATCAAGAGAATAAAAAGATAACCAGAGAATGGAAGAAAATATTTACAAATCATATATATGGTAATGAATATTCAGAATATATAAATAACTGAAACTCAACCACAAGAAACAAACAACTCAATTCAAAAATAGGCAAAGGACTTAAAAGACATTTTTCCAAAGAAGATACACAAATGTATAATAAACACACAAAAATATGCTCAAAGTCATTAGTCATTATTAATTACTATTAACCACTTCATACCCATCAGGATACCTACTATCTAAAAACACTGAGAAAAAAATTATCAGCAAGGATAAAGAGAAATTGGAACACCTATACATTGCTGGTGGGAATGTAAAAATGGTATAGCCACTGTGGAAAACAATTTAGTAGTCCCTCAAAAAGTTAAATATAAAATGATCATATGATCTAACAATTTCACTTCTAGGTATATACCCAGTAGAACTGGAAGCAGGAACTCAAATAGACACTTGTAAATTAAGGCTTACAAGCAGAATTATTCACAAAAGCCAAAACATGGAAGCAATCCAAGTGTCTATTAGGAGACAAACAAAATGTGGTATATCTATGCAGTGTAATATATTAGCCTTAAGAAGGAATGAAGTCTGATACATAGTATAATATCAAAGGACCCTGAGAACAATGATCCTAATACATCAATTATTATCATTTTTTTGAGACAAAGCTTTGCTTTGTCACCCTCGGTAGAGTACCATGGTGTCATAGCTCACAGCAACCTCAAACTCCTGGGCTCAAGTGATTCTCTTGCCTCAGCCTCCTGAGTACCTGGGACTACAGG